>NC_034606.1:2494299-2498745 GCF_900095145.1 Mus pahari | reverse complement strand
AGAGAGAGAGAGAGAGAGAGAGAGAGAGAGAGAGAGGAGAGAGAGAGAGGAGAGAGAGAGAGAATATGAATATGCTCTTTTCTTTGGCTTCCTTTGAACACTGAGCAGGAGCTAACACACTATTTAGTGTCTGGTATGACAGTTCCCATGTTAATGATACCGCTCAGACAGCCTGTGTTTCCTATTTATAAGTTCAACAGCTTACAATACAGCAGATTAAAATAAAATATTCTGCTGGGTGTAGTCTTTTACTTTCACAATACAACCACTTAAGAGACTGAAACATGAGTGTCATCCACAACTGGCTTAGATTATAGTGTGAGATACGATCTCAGAAGGAAAGGAAGGAAGGAGGGAGGGAGGGAAATTCTATAATTTTTTTGAGAAAGAAACAACTAAGAGTGAATTTTTTATTGTAGACATGGTTTTTAAATGAATACATTTACCTGTAAGAGTGTATAACTGTGGTTAACAAATTAAGCCCCAACATGTTCTAAAAGTGATTTTATTCTTCTGAGAGAATAACATTCAACTTGTTTAAAAGAGGAGGTTATTTGTGTTAACTTTGAAAGCTACTAGGCAATTTGGAACCATTTAGAACACTTCCTCACAAACAACATTAGTTACCAAGGAAAAGGAAGCACTGGTTTTTACAACTCATTAAATTTCTTTTCAACTTCACATAACCTGTCAGTTCTCAATTACACACCCCTGACAAAAATCAGGACAAAAATTCTTAGTATATAAGCATAAAATAAAAGTAATCCATGAAAAATATACACCCAGAAAGAATAAAGAGTGTAACAGAAAAGTCCTTGATAAATGATAAAACTTCAGCTGTGTGAGTGGTTTAACACTAACAGTTAATCCATACTTTAAAAAATGGTGACTTAAAACGGAGCCAGTAGTATACCTGCTACACACAGAAACCACAGTCTAGGTGAGCAATTTTAAAATTCAACCATTTTAAAGGAAGGTTAGGTGTCCCATAAGAAATAAAAGTGGAAATAAGTCAAAAGGAGAAAATGGCTTGGTTCCACACCTTTAAATTTGCCTACAGCAAGACATTAAAAAAAAAAAAAAAAAGCAAGTCCCCTGGGTCTGGGTCAGTAGCATGGAGTTACAACTTAATCACTGTGCCATCAGTGGCAATGGAGGGCCGGCTGAAGGCTGAGGTAATGTATTGACTTACTGCAGTAAGGAATTTTGTAACAGTACCGCCAACTGTACAAAGAGCTCTTATGTGGACACCATGGGCAAAGAAACCCTCAATTAGATCTGGGTATTGAACTATGAAATATAGCAGAACAAAATTTAATCTAAAAATAGTTTAAAAGACCATGAACTCAACAAAAAAGAAGACCTCAGCTCTGTTCAGGAATCTAATGATTATATTTTTAACAAAGCAACTAATTCTTACTACTCATTATTAAAATACGATCCTATCTTTAAAAAATAGTCCTTTGCTATAAGGAATTAGAAATTGAAATACAAAATTAATATGGAAAGGGGGTGCATTTTTACAAGTAAGGAAACCATTGCCAAATATGTATATAAAACCTTTTTAGTCTTGTGGCACTAGTAAGTATGAGATGCACCCACTTGGTCTTCATATTTAAAAAATAGTTCCAATTAGAACAATAAGTGCACAAATTATATTATGGATATTATTGCTATTCAAAGCTCTCAGGAAAATGCCTTTGAAATTAACCAAGGAGATAATAGTAACGAGAAAATGTTGAATCAGACATGTTGCTGGTGGCTTACACAGAGCTTGGGTCATGGCACTATCTAGAATTATAACTAATTACAAAAAAATCCAAACATTTGGGCAAAGAATGCTATTTAAGGTTGGCTAATTCATTAAATAGGAAATGTTCCCAGCACCAACCATCCTGGTTTCTGAAACCTCTCTTGCTATACTTTGAGTAAGGCTGATATTAACAATTATTACTTTAAAAACAATGCCCAGAGATCATAAAAACTATCATTTCCCAGTATTTCTATTTATTAGAATTTTTCAAGAAAATATAACTTTAAAATATTGACATGCAGGGAGATGAAAAATATTTTGTTTAGTAGTGGAATGCTATGTAATTATATGAACTATTTCAATCTCGCGCACTAGTATACTTGGCCTAAGGATATCCAAGTCAGACTCAAGACCAAAGCTTCAGATCTATCTTAAAAGAAGTTGAGGATGTAAGAATAAAGGGATCTAAGGGCAGGAGTGAATTTCAAATTGGTGGGATCCTGCTTCAACAGCAAGAACAGTGACAGAGACAATGTAATTAGCACAGTTAATCAAACATCAAGAGGGTCTCAAGGGACAAAGTTTCCAGGGCAAGTCTGAGAGGAGATGCTGAAATGACATAAGAGAAGTTGCAAGCTCCTCATGTACATAGAGGGAACCACCCTGAAGAACATAACCAGAATTCTGTTGGAGAATTATCACTAAGGCTGCAGTGGGGGCTGAAAGGGTACTCAGATACATGTCTACAATCCAAGGTAAAAAGAATATATGGTAACACAAATCAAGAGCCAGAAAGATTAAGGAAGAGGAACTAATACAAGATATAGCTTAAAAAAAAGAAGTCTGAATAAATCCTTAGATGTTTGGGGGAAGAAAGTGAGTGAATAGTGTTTCATTTTAAACAGTGAATTTTAGGTACCTTGTCACATCTAAATGATTTTACCAGTGTCTACAAAATGTTCTGGGATATACAAACAAACGAGTCATCAATATTGACGGTACCTAAAGCTACAGAGAAAAATGCTCCAAGTATTCCCTTCTCAGTCAACAGTACAAGACAATGGAAAGGAGGCCAAGAAAAAAGTTCTATATAGAGGGGAGAATAAAATCATAAAATACTCACTATTTTCACTAAGTGAAAAGGCAACATGTGCACATTCTCTATCTGTTTCTGTAACACAAGAGGACAAGACAGGGAGCTGCACGAAGACTTACAGAATCTGAGAAAATGTCTTTGTATGCCTGTCAACAGGGAGAAATACAAAGACAATGAAAGAAGTATGTGACCACCAAAAGAGAGAAAATTGAAAATATATCATCATGAAAAGCATAACATAAAATTATTATATACATAGTAAATAAAAACCACATAAAATTTATATATAAAGGCAGGAGATTGAAGGGAAGAAAAATGAAAAACAGCTATCTTGTTCTTGTGCTATTTCTTTACATGCTTTTCTTTAATGTTGCTCTGTGATTTTATAATTTGAGTAAAAAGAAAACAAGCACTCTATACAACGCCTCATGAGACCCAGAATAAGGTTAAAAGAATTAGCTGTGTGTGCTCTATGATTAATAGCTAAAGAATGTAAGCCATTCAATTCTAACTTTTCAGAACCATCAACTCCAGTTCTAAATATGCGTTCCTAAATGTAAGCTGCTTGTTTCCCAAAATCTCAGTCCTTCCACATAAGACTTCCCATGTCTCACTGAACTTGGAAAATTTGAAGTAAATGACATATTAACTTGAACAATCATAAAAATACTTAGAAAGTAAAAGGCTCATTTAATGAAATAAAAACGTACAAATGCTTCCACATGTTTCTATAAAGTCTTCTTTTGCCAGTAAGCAAACATGTTCAAGATTTTCTTTTTTGGCTTTGTTTCAGAAAAACCCATCTACATAATATAGCACTTAGAAGCACATCTCAGCCATGCAATAGCTATGTCACAGCTCATATGTCGAATAAAAATCACGATCAAGCCCACACAACATCACAGAGCCAAAGCTGTCCTTTCTATTCCGAGCACTCATGTGAGGGCTCTCACAGGACAACACTGCTAATGTCACATGATACTCATTACGAGGTTAAATCCTAAACTAAAGTGTCAGATGCTTTATAACACAGTTGTGAATGACCAAAAACAAGAACAAAGACCCTGTCTTACTAGGTCTAAACTATGACAACTCCCTCTTAACAGAAGCAGGTGTAAAAGTAGGACAAAACCATCACTGTATATAACTATCCAGAGACTCTCTATAAAAGAAAACATCCTCTAATTGTGTCTAAAATATTAAAAATGATCGTTTCATTTAATACTTAAAACTACGTTTTTAAGTTTTTAAATGCATCTTTATTCAAGTCCACATGTAAACATTATAAAACAGAAAGGTGCTATGATCCTGAGTTGTCTTATAGACTTCACTTATCTGTGCAGATAACTTTTGATTGCTTCATCAAGCTAGCATCTGCACTGCCCTTTACTTAATGAGGTGAGCAGGTGTCAGTAGTGCACAGAGCTAAGAGAAAGGCACAGTTAGCGTGTATGGTATGACATCCCAGCTTCAGAACCAAAGTCAAGGTAACGACCTTTCTGTGATCAGGTGTCTTACCTGTTATCTCAGCTAAGCTTTTATTGCTGTGAAAAAACATCATGTCTTAGTCAGGGTTTCTATTCCTGCACAAACATCA
>NC_034606.1:2479351-2494069 GCF_900095145.1 Mus pahari | reverse complement strand
ATTGAGAAAATGCCTTACAGCTGGATCTCATGGAGGCATTTCCCCAACTAAAGCTCCTTTCTCTGTGATAACTCCAGCCTGTGTCAAGTTGACACAAAATTAGCCAGTACACATCATAACCATGGCAACTCATAAAGGACATTGAAATTAATTAGGGCTGGCTTACATTTTCAGAGGTGTAGTACATTATCATAATGGCAGGGAACATGGCAGCATACAGGTAGACAAGGTCCTAGAGAAGGAGCTCTACACCTTGATCCAAAGGCAGCAGAGGGCAACTGTGCCATTCTGAGCATAGTTTGAGCATATATAATCTCAAAGCCTGCCTCCACTGCTTAAACTTTCTCCATCAAGGCCACATACCTACTCCAAAAAGGTCACACCCCCTAATAATGCCACTCCCTATGGCCAAGCATTTACACACATGGGTCTGGGGGGGGGGTTCATACCTATTTAAAGCACCACATCTCTAATGGAGAGTTTGGTACCTCCCTCTAAAACTGATGTGAGACTATATGATGCTACAGGTATCAAGCACTCAAAACTGTGTATAAGCACATAGCAAGCACTTAATAACTGATGGCATTATTAACACTTTTCTGCAACAGTATGTATAATTTTTACATTACAAAACAATGTTGCATAACTGTTTTTAATTACGTGATACAGTTTTAATACACTGTAAAAATGTAGGCAGGGCACATGCCTGGAATCTAGCATTCAGAAGGCTGAAGCAGGAGAGTTGCTCCCCAAATACCAGCAGAGCAGCCTGCTATACCAGCAAGGTTACACAGCAATACCTCATCTCAAATAAAAGGGAGGGAGGGAGGGAGGGAGGGAGGGAGGACAAATATAACAAAAGGCAAAAATACATGACAGGCAAAAGAATAATGAAATCTGAAGCACAGATGAGTTTAAGACCTGAAAATAGATTACCGTGGCTGAATTCCAGAAAGCAGATTACTGTGGTTAAGTTCCACAAACAAGACTCAAGTGTGATACATGATTTGATCCATCAGGCATTAAAACTTCTCTAAAGGAGATTTTCTTTAATACTTTTTTTAATAGTCTATTTTTTAAATACTCTATTCTAAATAACAGGACTGAAAGCTGTCTATCCAATACTCGTTCCCCTTTCCAAATTTTACTAATTGAATTCTAACTCTTTTCATAGCATCTAGCTAAAAATATTCACCCCTCCCTAACTAGAAAAAGCGATACTTGGGGTGGGGATGGGGGGGGGGACACTTCTAAGAACTATACAAAAAGAGAGCCTGGTGATTTAGCACAGTATTAACGCACTTACCACACAATTATGTAGACCAAAGATCAATCCTTAGAAACACAGATGAATCAGAAAGGCAGAGTATATATTTAATCCCAGATCCCCAGCAAAATGGAAGGCAGAAAGGAGGATTCTTTTAAAAAGTTCATCCTGCCAGCTGGGGGGGGGGGGGGAAGAGGGGGGGTGGAAATGGAGAGGGCCAGGAGTACAAAAACTATGCAACTTTTTTTTCCATTATAACATCACCAAGACCTCTATTCTTAGAAGTGACTGCCTGGAAGCTGTCTCTTGGACAGCAGCAGCTGGGAACTTCATTTGCCTCCATTCTCAGATTGTTTAATTGGTAAATTTGGTCATCTACTCACACATACTACAAACGGTACCACAGGTAGAGGAGGTAAAAGTAGACGGACTCAAAATGAGAAGACTTAGTTAACTACTACACTCTAAGCACACAGACACCCTCCTCCTCCTCCTCCTCCTCCTCCTCCTCCTCCTCCTCCTCTTCATCATCATCATCTAAAGTACCAGTTCATTATCTTCTCTTTCTCCTCCTCCTTCAGTAAATACCAGTTGATGAGGAAGAAATACTAGCAACTAAGGAACAAGTAAGGCACAGTGCCTATACTAGGAATGTATTTTCAATTTAAAGAAGGCTCTTTTATTCCTATACTAGGAATGTATTTTCAATTTAAAGAGGCTCTTTCATTCCTATACTAGGAATGTATTTTCAATTTAAAGAAGGCTCTTTTAAGAAACTAATACTTGAATTAGGCTCTAAAAATGAATTGATAAATTTTAAAAAGAGGATTTGAATACAGAAATAGAAAAAGAAAGAACAAAGATATGGCAAAGAACCTCAGAAGTTGAAAGAACTGATTGGTTTTGCCTAATATTAATTTGCCCAAACTTAATTTGCCTAGTTTTAATTTGCCTAAAGTTAACAGTGGCAGTTTCATTTACATCTAAATGTTTCAGTGATCACTTGCTACATGGCAGATACAAGAGGAAAAGAAATGGAAGGAGATTTTATGATGGAGTTTCTCTAGAGTAATAGTAAGAAAACTGAAGAAAAATGAGTATGTTGTAAATGAATGTATGAATACCTTATGATTGATTTATCATAGGTCTTTTACCTAAGGCCAGAAATATCAGATGCCATTATTAACCCATATATTTTGGATAAGGCGCCTTTAAAATAATTTAGTGATTCACTGAATAAAAGCAGGGGCTGGGGAGATGGCCCCATGGCTAAGAGTATGTTCTGCTTTTGCAGATAAACTTAGCGCTTATGCTCACACATACATCAGGCAGTGCAAATTCCAGGTGATTCAATGCCTATGCTCCAAGGTCACCTGATGTCACAATACCTACACACACAAACACACACACACACACACAAACACACCTACATACCTCAAATATATATTACTTTTTAAAAAAAAAAAGTCAATTTTATAAATTACATGGCAAACATAGGAATTTTTCATAAAATTTTTTTGACAAAAACTAATGTTTTTTTAAGAATATCAAATAATAGGGCAAGGGTATAAACTGTCTATCATCAACAAAACTTTCCTGGTAAAAGGTTAAAGAACAAATATTTTCGTATTTGTGGGTCACACTATCTACTACAGCTATTCAAGCACTGTGAAAGAAAACTGGCTACAAAATAATATGTAAAGGAACAAGAGCAATTATATTCCAATAAGATTTGGCTCAAGTCTGGGTGTGTTGGAAAATGTCTCCACATAATCTCTATATGTGGCGAACAAAGGCAGAGGACTGGAAGTTACAGGGCAGCCTGTCTCACCTAGTGAGACCCTATACATACATGCACAAATACAAGTACTAACCCAAATTTGCCAAACCCCAATTTGAAAATATATAGAAGGCAACAGATTACACAGTTGGTCTGATTTGATTTCTTTACTGGAGAATTAAAATCCACTCAATGGGTTCACTGTCATGCAATTGTTCACTGCAATGACCTCCTGGTCTGGTTCACGGCCTCTGGCTTTTATGATACCATCAATATTGGTACCTCATGCCCTACAGACGTTCACTAATGGGATAGATGTTGGGATGGGCCCATTCAAAGACTTGGATCTGAGCCTGAGAAGTATCTGAGGTGGTCAGCATACAGGTTCTCCCATACTCAGCCCCTCAGTGCTTATACACAACCATGACATCCAAAGCTAGCTAGCTCTACTGTGCTGTCTAGGCAAGGTGTAGTAGGGCCTGCTCTCCCAAGAGGTGCAGCTGGTGAGGGGCAGGGCCAATTCTCCTACTCTCATGACCCTTGGGAGAAGTCTTCTGTCTGCCTCAGGTGGCAGGGGGAGGTGAGGAGGTAGGAGAGTATCTCTCCCTTTTGCATGCCACCACAGGGGAGACTAATGGTAGGACCAGGTCTCCCACACTCAAATTCTTGGGTTGGGGTAGGGAGGAGGCAGTGCAACTGCAAATCATGAAATATGGAACATATGCACAGGATCAGCACTCCTGCTCTCAGGCCCCCAGGGCCAGCTCTTGCATGATACACAGGTAAAGAGTAGGGTGAGATCAGATATTATGTTCCCAGGTGGCAGCCGACCAGAGATATATACCTGGCCTTTGGTGGTAAAAGACACCTGCTGCTACAAGGCCATGGACCCAGATATGAGCCCCGGGGTAGCACAGGCCAGGACCTCACTATGATCCCAAGTGGGATCACTGGCAACTCACATCAGGCTGTCCTTTATTACCTTCAAGTCTCCAGTTCTGCCTCCCTTCATTGTGCACATACCCTTCTGTTTCTCTTTCTCTTCCATTTCTCTATCACTTACTTGCTCCTCATAGCGGTACCCAGGGTCTCTAAGTGTCTGGAGTCATCTCAGGAGTGACCTCAAGAGTTCTATTACCAGCTTGTGCATTATAGTACCAGGCAAGGATCATCTCAGGCATGGTCTGCCCCTACTCATGTCTTCAAGGTGCCCCACTGGTAGGTGTCTCAGGCTAGCTCCCTGTCTAGACCCCATGGTGCCAGTCTTGTGGCCATCTCCAGTTCGCTTCTCACCCAGCCCATTCAAGTGGACCCATGCAAGAGTACTCTGTCTCAGGCTCACTTCCACCCATGGCCCTCAGTTCCAAGTGGGGTTCTTCTAGTCTCCAGCTTGCTCTGAGCTTGCGCTGCATCAGACTGTTGGCCTGATCAGGCTTTCTGTTTTCAGTTGTTCATAGGGTAGAACACTGAGCATAGACACACCCTCTTTCTCTCTGCCACCTACTGATGCACTTGTGACACAGCAGCCATACCTGCTGTGTTTAGAGGCAGGCCATGGGATTCTTTATGTACCAAAAGTAGTTCCTTTAAGTCCCTATAAAAGTAGTACCAAGATCAAGAAAGAGAAAGAATGACATCTTAACTCCAGTGGCGACAACATGGATAGAGGAGACTTTGGAGCAGCAGAGCAGCTGAGGGTGCAGCTCAGAAGAGGAATACTTGTCTACATACGTAAAGCCCCAGGATCGGTCTCCAGCACCACAAAAAACACTGCATCATTTCAATAAAGCCAATGTAACTAGTGAGACTGAGCCAGCCCAGACTTGAATTCAGTTTTTGTTCTCAAGAGGAAAGAGAGAAAAGCACTAGGTAGAGTCTGAGAACGCCAATGACATCAGCTGTGTTACACCACTTCTCTGAGATTCTTCCTCTCCTCCTTACCAACTGTGTCTCTTTCCCTCTAATTTCCCATCGTCCTGAATATAATGTACCAGAACTGAAGGATGGAGCATACTCACACGTCACAGGGTCACCCTCACTCCCATGGACATGACCTAGAAAGTGTGTCATTCCTGACATGCTCAAGCAAAATTCTCTTCCATCCCATTGCTCCCATCTAGGTCTTTTAATGAGTAAATTATAGAATTAGAGAGAAGAGGGAAATGAAATAGAGTTATAGATCAATTACTCACAAACTGGATGACTGTTTCACAGGGGAAAGGATGAAATGTTAAGTCTACTGAGAGAACAAATGAGTGGACTGAATGACACCATCTCCATCAGCAGGGATACAGGACACTTAGCAACCATATCTCATTTTTTTGTATTCTTCAACACAAACCAGGGGCAGTGTGTTTAAAGAACCTTCAGGAAGCACAAGTGAAATGCACAAGCACAGTAAACTCAGAAGAAAAGAGAATCCCCTCAGTCTCACCAGGGTCTCTGCAAGACCAAAGCTGGCAACTCACTCAATGGCGAATAGCCAAGTGACTCCCTCTGGGCACAGAGGAAAACGTGATCCTCTCTTGCCACTTCTATTCAAAACTGTGAAAGGTCCTATCTAAGCAAAGAACAGACATAAAATGCACTTGAACATTAACTTTAGAGTGACTTGTTATCTTCCTAGATAACACTTTTCCAATACTTCTGTTGGAATGATTAAAAACTTACTGACAGAAACAACATAGTAAACACTGAGAATTTTAAGAAATAGTGACTACTTTTTTTTTTTTTTTTTTTAGTTTTATGTACACTGGTGCTGTGCTTGCATGTATTATCTGCATGAGGATATTGGATCCCCTGAAACTGGAGTATTGGACAGCTGTAAGCTGTCGTGTGTGTGCTAAGAATTGAACCCTCTGGAAGAACAGTCAGTGCTCTTAATTGCTGAGCCAGCTCACCTGCCTTGATTATAGAACCTTAATTATACAATCAGTGAAGCAAAAACTGTAACAAATTATTTAATATGTGATATATTACAGACCAAAGCACTGAATTTCATTTTTCAGTACTTTAGTTCTCAGATAATGGTGAGCAAACTTGCCGTAGATGGTTAGCTGCTGACACTGTGTCAGTGATAAGGATAAGGTATATTGACAAAGGAGACACAAATTTCAACACATACAAAAACATCTCAAATTATGATCTTTAGGCCTAGAGTCCCTGTGTATGTGATAATGAACAACAATAACTTAAGTCCTCTCTGTGGCAGTGGCAGCCAGCTTCTGCTCTCTGGAACGAAGTCATGAATCTAAAAGCTAGCAATGACATGCACAGGTGCTGCAACAGGTTCTATAGAGTAAAACTGCTTCCACTTTGATGCCTGCAAAGAAAGCAGGTCACAACTAGTGCTCCAGACCATAATCCAACTTTTCAGTATTTAATAAGAAAGCCCACTAGAAATAATGAACACCAAAGACCCAGCATAGACTGACACTGAAGGACATTTGTACTCTGGGAAGATGGCGAACCAAGTCCTTTCCCCATCTCAGTTCCACTCCACGTCCCTCTGACCGTGGGGAAGACTACTGTATGACATGCCAGCAGTGGGCAAGAATCCAGCCAGAGGATGTATGAGTTAAAATTAAAAAAGGAAAGCAAACAGCTTCAAGATTGCATTCAGATGTGAGCACAATGGCTGCCAGAAGCCTTTTCACCTTGTCTTCTGGTGGATGCTAAATAAAGAGGAAGATTCCTGGGCCCATTCCTCCAAGCATGTCTTCACTAAACGAAGATTCTTACATTGAGTAACTCCTGTCCTTATAAAATAAGACACTAGTACACAGAAGAGGGGTGATGGGGAAGGGGGAAGAGGAAGGAAGGAAGGAGGATGGGGAAGAAAGAGGGGAGAGGGGAAGAGGAAGGGTAGGAGGAGAATATAAAGAGGAAGAACGCAGGCAGAAGAGGGAAAGGAAGAGCAGGAGGAAGAGAAGAGAGAACTGGATTTTCAAATCAGTACAGAGACAGAACTGGAGAGGGAGCTGAAAACCAAGGAAAAGCAAAGCCTGACAGGCACCAAGGATGAGAGAAGGGTTCTCCTTAGTGAAATCAACAGTTACCAATGCCTTGACCTCCAAGATGATGAGATGAGAAGCTGCTGCTGTTTGAAGCTGTCTAGGTTCTAATGTGTTATCAGAAGCTCTATGATAGCCTGAAGATGCACAACGGTATGAACGGTCTCTTTCCAGTGTGTATCTTTTTAGTCACATCTGACCCTGTAAGAGCTGAATAATACATACTATAATCAGATCTCTTTATGGTTATCTAACTGTCCCTAGAACTAAGACTATGGACATAGTACATATTTTTCAAGTTTATTAGGTGACTAGAACTGACAAGTACAGTTGAAGTTAATAAACAAATACTTAATAAAGACAGGTTCAATCTTGTAGGCCAAGAAAAAGTGTTTTCATAACAAATTTAACACATTCCTAAGTAGTCACATCATTACCAACATCCAGATACACTCTTGATGTTTGTAAAAGATTTTCTATAAGGCTAATAAACCATACTAAAAAAAACTGCATACTTTTCAAAATTCTAGTGAAATACTTAAGGAACTGAATTTTTCTCAAGTCTTCAAAGAAAACTAAGATTTGATATAGGGTATATTTTCTAGTATTTGAAATTTTTCTAGCATTCATCGAATCCTTTTAATTTTTTTTCTTTTTCTTTTCTTTACTTTTATTTTTTCCGAGACAGGGTTTCGCTGTGTAGCCCTGACTGTCCTGAAACTCACTCTGTGGACCAGTCTGGCCTAAAACTCATAAATCTGCCTGCCTCTGCCTCCCAAGGGCTGGGATTAAAGGCGTGTGCCACCACTGCCCAGCATGATGAAGAGCATGTGCACACACACAAACACACACATGCATACATACACACATACATACACACACACACACAAAGCCATTCTTGGGCTAAGAGGTTTCTGAAAAAAACACTTTAGAAACATATCAAATATCTAAAAGAGAATACAGTAGAAAAGTTACAACCTAACTTATGAACACCCACAACTAGTTCTTGAGTTCTACAAGTTATTTGTTAATAACCATTTCTTAGTGATGAATACAATTTTGATAAATAAATTCTCAATGCCAAGACAAATGGAAGCATTTATATTACGAATGTGTGTATACACATATACTAAATTATATGTATGTATGTATGGATGGATGGATGGATGGATGGATGGATGGATGGTCTTCAGGGTCTTAGGTATTTAAACACTTGGTCTCCAGTTGATGGCACAGTTTGGAGGGGCTGGGGTGTATCCTTGATGAAGAAAGTATGTTGCTTAAGGGGGACTTTGAGAATAAAAGTTCTACTACTTCAAGTTCATTCTCTTCTGCTTTATATTTGGAGTTCAAAGTATAAACTCTTTCATCTGGCCACCACACCCCGCACTGACTCTCATGTCTTCTGTAAGCTGCCTAAGCTACAGTGTTTAATCACAGCAAAGGAGTTAGTAAAAGACACACAGACACTTTAACATTCAGAAAACTTGATACTGAGGAGAGTGCTCTATGACAAAGAGTTCTTGCTCTGAAAGTGAGAGGACATGAGTTTGAATCCCCAGTAAAGAACAATACACAAACACAAAGCCAGTCATGGCTGTTCATGCTTCTAACTAACTCTACAACTGGAGGGTAGAGAGAATCAGATTCTGAGACACACTGGACAGCCAGCTTGGTCAAAAAAGCTTATGGTTCACTGAGACACCTTGTTTCAAGTCAATAAGGTGAAGAATAATAGAGAAAGACACTTTAAAGTCCTTTATGGGCTCCCCTGTGCTCACATGCATACAATGCATACATGTAGACTATATATTCACACACTAAATAAATAGTGCAAAATTTGCAAACAGTAATCTTTGTGCTTAGATTTAAATATCGAGAAGTTTTAGTGGAGGGTGATAACTAGTACCTGTACCATAAGCACTCCAGAGGTGAGAAAGGGACCCGTTACAGGTAGAGACCCGCCCAGGGGATATTATAAAAGACCCAGTCAAAAAGATAACAAAGATGAAGGAGGAGCAAGAAAGAAGTCCTCATCTTTTCACTGGAACATAAATAGAACTCAATTCATTGTTATTATTATTACATAAACAAATATCCATAGCCAATATCACTATACAACAAGATATTTTTTAAATAACTCAAAAATATGTACCTTAGAACATTTAAGCTGTATTTTCAGA
The DNA here is from genome assembly GCF_900095145.1 of Mus pahari. Lineage (NCBI taxonomy): Eukaryota > Metazoa > Chordata > Mammalia > Rodentia > Muridae > Mus > Mus pahari. Next base: position 2,484,826 of record NC_034606.1, on the reverse strand, counting down.
TTTGGGGGCAGAGAAAGAAGTTTAAAATGAGAGAAATGGCGGAAAATGAGGAAACCTCACAACCCCACACTCATTTTCTAAGTGGTTAAACAGTATTCAATAACTCCAAAGTCCTTTTTATATGCACACCTGGGAAGAATACCAAATCTGTAAATTTGCTCAGTGTTACACTGATGTGGTTTTAGACCAGATGTCTAAATGTTACAGTATGTATATTTTCTTCCTCTCTTCTAAGACAGAAGTAAGTAGGAGGAATATTTGACTTCACTCCACAAGAGACCTATTTAATAGTTTGGCGGTTGTGTAAGTAAAGGTAGCTTGGCTAAGTCAATGTTGACGACATACAGAATGACATGATCCTAATGAGTTGGAAAATATTGGCTCTCGAGAGAATAGACCAGATGCTACTGAACTGAGAAAGCTACTGTATTATTGAATTTCATTTTTATGAGGTAAAATTTATTATTCAACCATTACAGTATCCCATATGAAGCCTTGCATAAAATACTTTTACAGTTACTTTCTGGAAAGTAGATTTGTGTTCGAACACTAAGACATCACTTAAGAGGGGAATTTGTGTATTCATTTGATGATTATTATACAACTTTATAAATCTGTCAATTATTTCCCTGCAAATATCAGACCAGAGGAATTTAAAAGTCAACAAAATAATTAACAATCTAAATAGAGAGAAATTAAAAGTTCTTGTTTTCCAAAGCAAACCAAATTTAAATATAACTTTGTATTTTATCTTCTGGAAAAATTACAAGAGTTAATAGTTCTGTTTAGGTGAATGTCAGAAATATTAACAACAGGGGCTGGAGAGATGGCTCAGTGGTTAAGAGCACTGACTGCTCTTCCAGAGGCTTTGAGTTGAATTCCCACAACCACATGTTCACCCACAACCATCCGTAATGGAATCCAATGCCCTCTTCTGGTGTGTCTGAAGACAGCTACAGTGTACTCATATAAATAAAATAAAGAAACCTTTTAGAAAACATATTGACAACAAACCTACATAAAATAATGATCCCAGTTAATAATACAAATTAAGCACAAACTTTACAACTCTCATACAGTGTTCATAATTTACATTTCAAATGAGCCTTAAGAATTCATTAGACTTTCACTGAATAATTCCTAATGTGTTAGTAGATATTAATCTTTACCTATTAACTCAGGTCTCATGCAACAGGAAAGTAATTTAATAATAGAACAATCCAAAGATCTTACTTCAGAAACGGATTTAGTCAACAGCTACGACTGTAATAACTGGGGGAGGGAAGAGTACTAAATCACTTTGAGTATAAATTGTCCCATCTGTAGGTCTATAACCTGCCAACGATATTACTGGTAAGAAGCCAACTGAATTAATGTAAAAGAAATGTCATCCTAAAATAGATGAGCCAACTCAGACTATTTGTAAAGTTTATGCTGTGCACTCCTCACAGATAAAGTATGTAAACAAAGGAAAGGACAGGGTTTCTTATTGCTATCATCCTACTGCACTGTCATACCCATGTATATGTGTGTTGTAGCACCCTAGGCAGAACTAAGAAAATGTGAAGTAGAAACTTAAGGGTTCTTTGGAAAATCAGTGGATGGTGTTTTGCTGGGGCAAACAAGTGAAAGAACATGTAGCTGAAGCAGACACAGGTGAAAGACTAAGGCAGATTTGGGAAGGAACATTTAGCTGAAGCAGACACAGGAGAAAGGATGTTCTGCTAAAGCAAGTATGTTAGCAAAGGTTTCTCTGCTAACAACAGGCATGTATTGGGCCGCCCTACACTGCATAGTTGAACTGCATTTGTCGAGACTCCATAAAGAGAACCACACCAAAAACCTTCTGGTAGTATGTTGCAGTTTCTTGCTACTTCTTCGTGCTCGGGCTGATTGGCAGTGATGTCAGCTGGGAAACTCATGCTGAGACAAGACCCAAGGAGGACACATGATGTTTAGAGAATATAAATAGGACTCAAGGGACAGACAGTGATGGAGGCTGAGTTTGGGCTGCTTATAGAGCTAGCTGTGCAATGCTTGTGGGTCTCGACTCTTCATCGATCTTCGCTTCCCTGAGAGAGGTACAGCCTAACTTGTAGTGTTCCTGTTGGTCCCTGTTGCTGACTTGAGCCAAGGCTGAGGCCTGGCTGTCCTTGCTAGGTTGTGCCACTGTTGCTGATTCATGTTTGCTATCTGGATTTGGACTGCTGGTGTATCTATGAAGTTTTTATGAATGGATCGAGCTGCCACTGCTAACCTATGAACTGAAATGCCAATTTCCGGACAACACAGATGGGATTTGCTCAAAAGAACCTTCATAAACAGGTTCACTTCTCCTGTATCCTTTCTTCCCTCTGGTGGATGGTGAGCTAAAAGGGAAGTTACTGCATTTAAGAACCATCAAGTTACAAATAGGTGTTACATCCAAGGTTTCTAAGAACTATGTTTGGCAGCTTGAAATCAAGCACATTAGAGAGACCCAATGAAGACTTTTTCTCTAAGTTAAAACAAAACATACACAACCTCTTGAACTGTATTCTTATCAGCAACATCACTGTCTTCTATGGTAATCATTTTCTTGCAGTACTCTTTCAATTTAATTTTACCTTATCATCCATCTGCTCAACAAAAAAACTGAACAAGTAGACTTCAGGTAGAAGAGAAAAATAGCCTACTTTCCCTCTGAAGCCTTGCAATCTTGAGAATCAGGGCTTTGGTTGGTTGGTTACTGGGTTGGGTTTTTGTTTAAGAATGAAAACAGGATTTAAAAGATCAATTATCACACTCCAATTAAGTCATCTCTCCTCAGTGTTAATACTTAAAAACAAAAAATATTCATATCACAAGACTGCTAGCTAGTTTTCATGTCAACTTGTCCCAAGTTAGAGTCATGTGAGTGGAGGGAACCTCAAGTGAGTGAGAAAATGACTCCATCAGATCTTGCCTCCAGGTTTCTACCTTGACATCCTTAGACGATGGACTACAAAACTGTGTGATGAAATAAATCTTTTTGTGCCTAAGTTGATTGTGCCATGGTGTTAATCACAGTAATAAGAACCTTAACTAAGATTCTGACAAAGGTAGTCACAAAAAAAAAAAAAAAAATTAACATAAACCTATATCTAAAACACTTTTGCTTCTAGATGTCCACAGTTCAGAATGGATTCATCAATATATCTTCAATAACCCCATATTCACATACACTCTCATAAGGTTCCATAAATAAATCCATTCAAAAGTAGATAGAAGCTCATGCTATAGTTCAACACACCAAAATAATCTCTTCTTTCTGTGAAATATTATTAACATAACTTAGATTATCAGAGGAAAACTTGTTTTCTTCCTAGAGATGTTTGAAATAAAACAGAGCTCCACATGTATGGTAACAATACTAGCAACACTTAGGATGAACAGACGAAGACACGTACTGCTGCACACTGAGACCAAATGAAAAGCAAAAATCCAGTATTACATTACAGAGACAAGTCATAAGACCTGTAGGTTCTAAGATAAAAAAAATTATATATATATATATATATATATATATATATATATGCTGTGAAATAATTCTATATCACCAGTGATATAACTCTATACCAACATGAGAATTTTTTCAGTTGATTTATCTAATTTTCCACTATATAAAAAATATAAACAATGTATATGAAACTTAACTATTAAATATCTATTTCCTTTTGATAATATAATGATTTGTAGCATCTCACAACTTAGTACTGGTCTCTCTTCATTAATTCTCTGAAATTCTCATAATCATAGAATGTATTTTTAGATGTCAATCTGAAAAAAGAACAGCTTTTGTTGAAAATGCTTAATTATGGGAATAGTTTACATATATATGCATACATTTTTTAATAGTGATTGCAAACACTGTCCATTTTCCAAAGGGGCATAAAAATCAACACTACACTTTCTAAGTAAGAAATTATAGAATTCCAAAAGAAGTGCATTAGTTACTATAAAAAATGCTTTCATTTTCTTTCCTCTCAAGGTACTAAATTTTCTCCTCTTTGTTGTCTAGACATGATTGACATCCTCTTAGTTTCTAAAACTGGAATACTAAAGAAGCAACTGTATGAAATTATACCCATATTCCTACCTAAAAGCAGAGCATTAATTTTATTTAGCAATAATGTATACCTTTTACAATTAAAAAGAGAAATCCTAACATTTTGCTTAATAACTTACAAATGTTTTATTGAATTCTGCCTTTTTCAAACTTAGTTGTAGTCAGTAGACTTTAAAATGCTACTAATAAATTACAACTTATAGTTCATGAATTAGTAAAACTGTAACTTGACAATAAATAAACTTTCCAATAACTATAAAACGCCAGTTTCCTCCACCAGGACAGGACTCTTAGGTGGCCATGCACGTACCAAATACGCACAAACTCTACACACACACACACACACACACACACACACACACACACACACACACGTATGTGTGTGTACGCGCGCACGTGTATCTAACATGCACGTCTTACCCCACATGCACATGTCTTAGTTCCCAGTAGAACTAAAAGAACTTAATTCAAACTGTATGTCCTAACAGTTAAGGTGAGCAGTATAGGACCAGAAATGTGTCTAGGTTATTTAAAAAGTATGGAAGAATAAAATCTCTAAAATTAATGATGACCAAGAAGCACAAACAGTAAATAAAATAAGAATCATATCACTTCTAAATAATAAAAAAAAAAAATCACTGTACAAGATGTACTGGAAAATATAAGAAAACATTAGCGAAAAGGCCACGACCTGTCATGGTTTAGATATGCTTAGCCCAGGGACTGGCACTATTTGGAGGTGTGGCTTTGTTAAAATAGGTGTGTCACTGAGGGTGTGGGCTTTAAAATCCTCATCTGAGCTGCCTGGAAGTTAGTATTCTGCTAACAGCCTTCAGATAAAGATGTAGAACTCTCAGCTTCTCCTGCATCATGCCTGCCTGGATGCTGCCATGTTTCTGCCTTGATGACAGTGGACTGAACCTCTGAACTTAAAAGCCAGCCCCAACTGAAATGTTGTCCTTATAAGAGTTGCCTTGGTCATGGTTTCTGTTCATAGTAGGACAACCCTAAGACATTATCTGAAAAGTAAAATGAACTCAAAATGTCTGAAAGCAGTAAGGGAATTGTAGTCAACATTTTATAAAGAGTTTATTTACATAATTCAAAACAAAGAGATAGTACACATTTTAAAAAATAAATGACTCAAATGTTTTCAATGGAATATATATAAATAGTAAATACAGTCATAAAAATATTCTCAACAATGCTGGCGAGGTTGTGGAGAAANAGGAACACTCCTCCATTGCTGGTGGGATTGCAAGCTTGTACAACCACTCCGGAAATCAGTCTGGGGGTTCCTCAGAAAATTGGACATAGTACTACCAGAGGACCCAGCAATACCTCTTCTGGGCATATACCCAGAAGATCTTCCAACTGGTAATAAGGAC
>NC_034606.1:2474371-2478591 GCF_900095145.1 Mus pahari | reverse complement strand
GGGGGGGGGGGTATAGGGAACTTTCGGGATAGCATTTGAAATGTAAATAAAGAAAATAATAATAGTATTAAAAATTGAAAAAATATTCTCAACAGCATTATCCATGGAACAAAAGAAAATCAAACTGTCAAATTTACCACTTAACAACCACATCGATGGCTAGCAGCAAAAAAAGTATGGCAAAGTTGTGGAGAGACAGGCACAACATCACACACCACAAATAAGACTGTAGAGTGGTATAGATATGGGGAAAGTTTGGCAGCTCCTCAAAAGATTAAATACAGAGGGACTACATGACCTAGCAATTCTACTCTTGAAAATATTGAGCATTTGGAGAAATGATAGCATGTATTCACATAAACTATAGGACTAATCATAATACTTCATAACAGACAACAAGATTAACAATTAAATATCTACCAAATGATGAACAAAATGTGAAACACACGCACACGCACACACACACAGTGCCTTTTATTCTTGTATAATACAAGGCTCCATGCTTGAGTGTGTTCCACAAAGTTTCACTCTGGAGACTGGAAGCAGTCTCCACAATGGCCCCGTTAAGGTGGTGAAACCATTAAGAACTGGAGATTGGGAGCTAACGCAATAGATTAGGGTTGAGAGTACTGGCTGTTTTTGCAGAAGACCCAGGTTCAGTTTCAAACACCCATCTGGCAGCTCAAACCTACCTCTAACTCTAGCTCCAGGGGATCAAACGCCCTTTTCTAGACACCTCAGGTACAGGCACACATATAGTGTACTTAAGTACATTCAGGCAAAACACGCATACACGTAAAATAAAAAGTAGAGATCAGAATGTAACTAGCTCACAGGGAAGGGGTGCTGGTGACTTCAGGAGGAGCTGGTTCTTACAAGAGCATTTAATATTAACTAAGGCCAAGCGTGCTTGCTCCCTGCTGTACTAGCCATGTTCCCTTCTACCTCTATAGCCTGTGATAGCCACAGAAGTGTTCTCAAAAGAGTGAAGTAGAACATGCATTCCATATTGAAACCTCTAGCCAAATTTGTGAACAAAATCAATCTTTTTAAACTAAAATGAACAAAGATGTTAACTCCCAATACTGGAAGGGGGAGTTTGCTAGCCTTGGGGAGATTTAAAAGTGCCCAGCCATTGAACTAGTCAAGGTGTATCAAAATTAGCTAGCATGTGTGTGTGTGTGTGTGTGTCTGGCTGGCTGGCTGGCTGGCTGCCTGTCTGTCTGTCTTTCATTCACAAATCCAGAAAGCTCTTGAGCAGGTATAGAGCTTGAGAGATCTGCTGGGAGCCAAAGCGGTTTAACTAATTCACTGCTACAAAATTGCTCAGAGTAGGCAAACCCAAACAGTTAAGCATTAATCTCTGACTACGGCTATAAGGGTTGGAAGGTTAGTAAATACACACATACACAAACATACACACACATACATACATACACACACACACACACACACACACACACACACACACACACACGGTTCTTTTGGGTAATGTTTTAAAGTTTATTATAGTTGTGAATACAACATTAGGAATATATTAAAACATACTGAAAAGGTTACTTGCAAGGTTAAAAAAAATCTGTCTACAGAAACAGAGCAGATGGAATGGCAGAGAGGAACAAAATAAAAGAAAAGCCTTTCTGACATGATGATGAGAAAGCAAACGTAGATGGATTTATATTAAACGATGAAATTTTGATAAGAACAAGTCAATGATAATTAGCTTCATATTAAGCTCAAGGCAAAGGGCTTGAGTGGAAATAGTATTAGTGATCAAAGAAGAAGAAAACAGAGGGAAGTATGATGGAGGGGAGTACGAACAAACAAAATAATGTACAATAAATCAGAAGAAAGTTCAGAAATGAAAGAAAACCTTATGCTTCCTTATTAACTCTCAGTGGATGATATGACCATCTCAGGAAACAGGAAAATAGACTACGGCAAATGAAGATGGTAGAAAGTGGTATACACCTGACTGCAGAGTGGAAAGATGTTCTTATCCACAGACTGTAACTGAAGTATAAAATCTTTTACTACTGTAGTAATTTAAAACTGCTTTAAAGCTAAAGACTCCATGTATCAACAAATTGTGTTAAACAAAGTTTAACAAAGCATTGTGTATTCACAATACTCTTATACAAGAGCATAAAATGCTAAAACTTAATATCCAAAATACATATATACTTTAAGGATATTCAGCAAGAAAATCTGGTGTACAATTTTATAAATACTATATTGGCAAGGGAATAAAAAAACTATCCACTTGGAAAATTAGCTTTAAAAATATTTTTTAGGTAAGTTTCCCTCCATCTATTTTAAGTGTTTTTAATTATTTATTCTATTTTCTCAATCCCTTTTTTAAAAAGTAACATTTTCTAACAATACAATCTTCCCAATTCCCCAGGCTCTAAAACATTAGTTCCACTAAACTAAGATCTTAAAATATGCCATGTTACAAAACACCGAATTGCTGAAATTTGTCCAAGACATTTTTTAATGCTTAAGAATGATAATTTAGGATAATTTCCAGAATATTTTTTCATGTCACAGTTCATTTTATCAATTCATGAAGAGAAAGAAAAATAAATTTGCTTAGAAAAAAATGAGGCATTATAAAGGAAAATCAATGCCTCCAGTTTATTAACAATTTTAGGCTATTTTAGCCAATTCACAAAATCTAGAAATTTTAATTTTTCATGAATGTTGTAGGCAGTAAGATAAACAGTCACACAAATAAGACCTCCAGAGAGAGTATCACTTGAGAAACAAGTGCGGTACTTTCAGAATCTTATCTATAAAATACTACGTCTATGAATGGCCTCAGTCAAGCTCAGAACTCAGAAGAGCCCACCAACTGATTATCCAGTACCAAATGGTCAGCCCTGAAAACATGCACACAAGCAACATTACAGACACATTATACAGATTGAGGAGGTTAAGAATATGTATACATATGCAGATGGCTATAACAACAGCTAATGAGAAATTTGAAAGAAAACAAAAAGGGGTTTATGGGATAGTTTGGAGTGAAAAGAGAAAAGAGAAGTGATGTAATTATAATCTCAAAAGTAAAAGAAATAATAAATTTTTTAAAGGCTGCAGCTTGCATGTGCTTTCAGTGTGTTCTACAAGGGTTGAAGGACTGGAGATTAATCCTTTTTGTGAGGTACTGAGCGGGCAGTTTGTTTGTTTGTTTGCTTGTTTTTCATGACAGGGTTTCTGTGTGCAGCACTAGCTGGCCTAGAACTCACTCTGTAGGCTAAGCTGGCCTCCTACTCAGAAATCCACCTGCCTCTGCCTCCTGAATGCTGGGATTAAAGCTGTGTACTACTGCTGCCTGGCAAGAGAGTAAAAAACTTCCTTCATGCAGACCCTTTATGAGGTGAATAGGGAATGCCAATCCCATCAAAGTATGGCTTCTACGACTTAGTGTCAGTGGCCATAAAGAAAGAGAGAGGCTTGGTGTGGCTGCACACATGTAATCCCAACACTCAGGAGGTAACAAAAGCAGGATCCCAACTGTGAGGCCAACCTAGAAAGAGACAACAGACACAACAGCAAACAAATGTCCTCCCTGTCCACTGCCAGGAAATGGCATCAACTCAGTGAGTGACAGTCTCCTGTCCCTACACCTCTTCACAAAAATCTAACCAGAAACTACTTTATACTACACAGCCTATGAAACTTTCTCTAAAATATATAACATTTAAGCCAAAAGAGCAAATACTGACCAACACCAAACTACTAAAATAAATTCATGACTTTTATTGTATTGTAACTGAATTAAATAAATAAATAAATGAATAAATAAATAAATAGCAAAAGGAACTGGAAAAAGACTCATGGAAATGGAAGGACTGACTTTGGAATGATAAGAATGTCACTGTAAAAATCACAGAAAAACAAAAAAAAAATTCTACAATCAAATGAAAATAAAACTTAAACAGCAAAGGTGGTTCTAGAAAGACTTTTATGGGCATGAATAACTATGCTTACATCAGAAAGAGCACAACTAATTAGCATAGTCACGTAACTAAGGTCTTAAAAATAAAAAATAAAAAAAAATAAAAACAGCCCAAAGCCAAACACAGAAGATGAAAAGAAGTCATAAATGGCAAAAAAAAAAAAAAAAAAAAAAAACTAAGCAAGATTGATAAATCTTTAGCAAAAAAAAAAAAAAAAAAAAGAGAAAACAAATATTAGAGAAGACGTGGTGTACA
>NC_034606.1:2470551-2474265 GCF_900095145.1 Mus pahari | reverse complement strand
CAAGATTGATAAATCTTTAGCCAAACTAACAAGATGAAATAGAGAAAACAAATATTAGAGAAGACGTGGTGTACATTACCACAGATATAAATGGGTGGAATGTAAAGATCATTAAAAACTATTTTGAAAACTAATATTTCAATAAACCAGAACATCTAAAAGGAAAGGATAAATCTCATCTCCACCAGACTTTCCTCATGATGAAAAGTGTGCTCTTACCTGTCATTTGGAAGGCTTCATTCATCAAAACTTCATTTACTGTTGAAGAACTGACATTTCCAACATGAAACCAACTCTGATAAATTGCTTGCAACAAAAGTGTCTGTGCTCTTGTAGCTTGAATTGTGAGATTTGGGAGCTCAAAAATACCCTCAGTTACAACAGTCTGAGATCTTTTGGCCCTATACATGAAAGTAAAAAGAAAAATACAAATCAGTAAGTAAACAGTGTTTATACACAACATACTAGAGGAATTGTACTACAAAACAGGGAAAAGGTATACATTCACATGGTTTGTATGTGTGGTATGCATGTGTATACACAGTCATGTATATGTTCATATACGTGCATACATGTGTACACGTGTATGGATAGTGAAGATTGAAGCCAATAACAGATGTCTTCCTCAATCACTCTGTACCTTATTTTCTGAGGCAGGACCACTTACTGAACCTGAAACTTACTGATTTAGCTAGACTGGCAGGTACCAAGGATCTTCCTATCTTAGCTCCAGCCCCATTCCACTCCATCAGGGAAGCTGGTATTACACAGATGCATCACCATATCCAGAACTCACAGAAAGCACTTTACTACCTGAAGCATTTCCCCATACTCCTAAAATTATTTTTTTTATTTTGAAAATGTTCTAAAATTAAAAAGGGATTATAATTGCCACATTATAAAAACATTTGAAGGCACTGAAGTATATAAATTGTTAAAATGCTAAATTTTGTTTTAAAGGGAAAGAAAAACATCCCCTACAGCAGCCTAGCAACATGGCTTCAAATGAGCATAGCCCTCTCTAAGAAAGACAAAGTCCCAAGAGCAATGGGAAGACATCATACTGCTCTACCTCTATTAGCAGGCCAGACAATGAAATAGATAAATACAGTAAGACAGCCACCACAGCTCGCCAACACTCATCAGCATCAAAGAATTCTACCGAAATTTACCCTTGAGCTATGATCCTCCTAATGCACTAGAGGGAATAAATTAGAAGATGAATGTACAATGAACAAAGCATTCTTTACACCAAATAAGTAAAATTGTACTGATCAGAACAACTCGGGAGGCAGAGGCAGGCAGATTTCTGAGTTCAAGGCCAGCCTGGTCTACAAAGTGAGTTCCAGGACAGCCAGGGCTACACAGAGAAACCCTGTCTCGGGAAAAAAAAAAAAAAAAAACAATGGAAGAGTAAGCAAATCAGACAGAATTCACAAAACAGTATTTAATTATATTGTGCATCATTTTCTAAATCTCTTTCTCAAATTTCTATCTGTATTCCTAAACAAATAAAAATTCTACAACTACTACCACTAATAAAGAACACAAACACCTGGGACATCTATGTGAACCTAGTGTCATGAACCTAGATGCTGTACTTTCATCCTGATACAGCCCTGGGCACTGGAGCACAGTAAAAGCCATGATCCTAAAAGAACCTCATTCCTGTAAGCTGAAATTACCAAGGGGATGCTCAGTTCAAATGAGACTTTTTTTTAATCTCAGAATATATTTAGCTCCGTTATACAGGACTTTAAATTTCAAACCATCAGATGTTGAAAAAAGAAAAAGGTTCCCAATGGATTACACTGGTACAAATAAAAACATATCCATAGGCCAATTTTAAAATATTTAATTATTATGCATTTATTAGGTTGGAGAGTAACTGTCTTCTTCAGATTTATAATCAAAGAAAATACATTCTGCACATTACTATTCAATACTAAACAAGATAATTATGCCATATATACATGATACTTTGACGGTTTTATTTTTCAGTTATACCAATCAAAACAGTATGGCTTGTTACACCTCTTTTAAATTAATATTTTAACTAAATTAAGCAAACTGAAAATGATTTGGCAATACATAGTAGCTGATACAATGGTCCTACTATTGTTAATGTAACAATGTCAATAGAAAAGGCTTTTCTTTCTTTTGTCAAAGATTAAATTATATCTCACCAGTTAGCAAGCTAGGTAAGTAACAAATGTCATGTTTCTATTATACATTTCATCGAGTCTTCAGGTTATGGCATCTTTGCTTCAGGAAATTTTAAAGATCAATAGATTTTACAACTTAAAGCTACTTGGGGGACTCATTAAAATGCCAGTGAAAATACACAATAAAAGTGTAACTTTTCCTTGTGATTTATACCACTGCACATTTATTTAAAACAAAGAGGCTCAATATAAAAATAATAGTAAAATATATAACATATCCTAGATTTGTCTTAAAATATAACCAAAGTTGCATTTTAAGAGTTATGTTGGCCATTTATGTGGCAAATGTCTTATATTCAGAAATCTTGGTCTGAATATATGTTCATTTTACAAAATATGTTTAGAAACTATCAATCCAAACATTATTCTCTAGGGAAAAATAAATCCTAGTGTAACTAGTGGGATAAACAACTCAGTAAAATTCAACTTGGACAAACTCCAGGATAAATTAAAGGAAATAGAAACAAGTAGATCTTAATTGCATAGTCTCAAATACTTTAAATAAATATACCATAGTTACAAATAATATAAAAGAAAATGATTCACTATTTCCTGACAAATCACAATACAGAGGCAATGAATTTTCTCTGCCAATATAAGATGTCTTGAGTTTTTAAATTCTTGTTTTCAATACATAAGCAAACAATTCAGAAATGTGGATCTTACTACTGGACACAAAGACATAAAACGATCTACCCAACTTCCTACAGATACTATGAAATGTCTGCCATGTGCACACCTCAGGAACAATCAGCCAGTGGCTTTAAGACAAAATTTACAGCAATGGAAAGAAATATCTCGGCAACAGCTGGATCTAAAGACTCACATAGAGTTCCCAAATGCAAAGCTTGACAATTCAGAGCAGTTCTCAAACTGTATGTTTGTTATTGCTCATATCCTGTACAATAAAATAAGATTAGATCATTTTTTCCAAAATAGAGTTAATATATGAGACCAGTTAAAACACGGAAAATTGTGGGGAGATACACACAAATACACACACACACACACACACACAGACACACACACGGACACACACACGACACACACATACAACACACACACATACACACACGCACGCTTATTTAACTGACATAACACTTTATACAAAGTAAAGCCTTTTAAGCACTTTTTAAAAATTAAATGATAGGTGAAGTGAAAGTGTATACTCTCTACTCTCAATCCACTCCTCTCACAGATAGCCATTTTCCAAAATTAAAATACATGCAGACCTTGTGTACTGATCATATGCATTACAATGCTAACCATTAATTTGGAAATAGATGAGCCTGAGCCAACCCACTTCCTCTTACTACCTATATTGGAGTTAGAATGTATAGTGTCCTCAGCTGCTCTTGTCAATGTTGCACTACAAATTCAAGTTCCTGAGCAATGAATCTGAGCATCCTGTGCTAGCCAAGGTACCACCGCTGTTCACTGAGGACACTATAGTCATTACATCCATCTTCCAAAAAGAAACTAGAGAGAG
>NC_034606.1:2454833-2468215 GCF_900095145.1 Mus pahari | reverse complement strand
GATACATTATGCAAAACAGAAGAAAACCAAGAAGGATGACCATTGTGTGGATACTTCATTCCTCCTTAGAATAAGGAACAAAATACTCAGGAAAGGGGGCTGGTGAGATGGCTCAGTGGGTAAAAGCACCTGACTGCTCTTCCGAAGGTCTGGAGTTCAAATCCCAGCAACCACATGGTGGCTCATAACCATCAGTAAAAAGATCTGAAGTCAGCTACAGTGTACTTACATATAATAAATAAATAAACGATTGTTTGTGTAACCTAGCCCTGTCTACGCTTAGAGCTCTCTATCCCATGTAAACATGCATTATGTTAGCAAAATCAAATTGCCAAGGAGCCTCTGATCAAATCAATGTGACTTGTCTCTACCTTTTGTCACCTAGCTATTGGGGTCACAAGGCAAAGCTATGTGTTCTTATCATGTTTCTCAGCTGAAGAGACATCTGGCTTGAAGCAGGACTGCCCCAAGACAAAATGCTAGTGCATTTTGTTACCTAACATACAGATAATATTTACCCATATGGAGACTTTATCAGACCCTAAGAACTGCAAGTACGTGTCAAAACCAGAAGTCCTGAAACAAAAGCAATGGCATCAGACACTGGCCATCCTTCCTAGTCAGTGCAAATATAAACTGGTAGATCTTACAGTTCGTGATACAGAAAATTTGTCTTGGTAGAAATATCATTTTATTAGTCTAGCCCTGATTTGCTGAGTAGGGCCTGGGAATCTGTTTTGCTAAGTAATTAGACTATTCTAATGCAACTCAACTGTTGATCATACTTCAGTTCATCCTTTTAAAAACATGTAAGTCTGATCTGTAATATATCAGTTCTCCCTGAGTCACAGAAATTCACTGTAATGTGGTAGAAGATGAGCCTATTTAAGGAAATAAAGACGTAGCATTTGCTGCTTTCATAGACATGAAGAAAACGTCTTTTTTGTGGCAGTGGCCTTTCTTCAACTTCAAATGTACATAGTCTTTGGTCATGACAACAATGTATGTGTTCACCTTCTGAATACTGACATTTAAAACTCATGAAAATTAATAACTATATCAGAAGTTTTCCAAATATGCTGAAGTGCAGAAGTAGCTGATTGTATTATTTTGTTCATTTGATGTAAATCTCTGTTCTGTTCACCAACGTTGAAATTTATATTTAGAATTTAACCAATACTTTATCATGGATGGTTTCTTCCTAAATGTTCTAAAACTCATCTATAACTTATTTGTAGTTAATGTTTACTAAAATAAGCTTAAAAGGGAATTTATTTAAATAAATATTCTAAATATTGAAGCTAAAGGAAAAAAGCAGATATATGTGCTCAAATTCTTGTTTAAAGAGGACAAACTAGGGCTAGAAAGATTGTTCGGCTGTTAAGATCATTGGCTGTGTAACCTCACTCGGGATAGAACTAGAAAATATCCTGAGTGAGGTAACTCAGACCCAAAAGGACATAATAGTATATACTCACTAATACATGATATAGTACAGAATACCCAGGATACAGTCCACAGAACTCAAAAAGGTTAACAAGCCTAAGGGCCCAAGTGAGGATGCCTCAATCCCACTTGGGAGGGAGAAGAAGGCAATCATGGGGGTTGGGGGAGGGGAGAAGGGAGGGAGGGACCTGGGTGGGAAAGGAGGAACATGATCATGTATTGGGAGGGGGAAACAGGACTGAAGCCCTGAGGGCCATCAGAAAGAATGGAAACAGGCAACTTCAGGAGGTAGGAGATGGGCGGGGAGAGCCCTCTAGAGACTTTAGAGATGTACCAGAGACCTGAGAGGTGAGAGACTCTCAGGATGAAATGCCCTACAGTGGGGAGAGGGAACTTGTAGAGTCCACCTCCAGTAGAAAGACAGGGCATCAAGTGGAAGGATGGAGATGCCATCCCACAGTCAAAAACTCTGACCCAGAACTGTTCCAGTCTGAAAGAACTGCAGGGACAAAGATGGTGAAGATCCTGAGGGAAAGGAGGTCCAGTGACAAGACCACCTAAGGATTCAGCTGAAGGGGAGGCCTGATACTATTACTGGTGCTATGGTGTGTTTACAGACAGGAGCCTAGCATGACTGCCCTCTGAAAAGTCCAACAAGCGGCTCAAAGAGTCAGATGAACATATTTACACCCAGCCAATGGATAGAAGCTGGTGACCCCTATGGTTGAATTAAGGAAAAGCTAGAAGAAGCTGAGGAGGAGGGCAATCCTATAGACCAGCAGTCTCAACTAACTTGGACTGCTTAGACACTGAGCCACCAACAAGGCAGAATACACCAGCTGATATGAGGCCCCAAACACATGTATAGCAGAGGACTTCCGGGTCTGGACTCAGTGAGAGAAAATGAACCTAGCCCTCAAGAGACTTAAGGCCCCAGGGACTGGGGATGTCTGGTGGGGGTGGGGGCAGGGGTGGGGGTATCCTCTTGGATACTGGAGGGGGTAGCAGGGGAGAGGAGGTATGGGATGTGGAACAGTCAGAGGGCAATTCAGGAAGGGGATAAAGACTGGAGTGTAAAAAAAGATTAACTCACATGGTGACTCACAACCATCTGTAACTCCAAAGCCCTTTTCTGGGTTCTGTGGGCACCAGGAACACAAGCAATACATAGACATTCATGCATATAAAGCATCCACATACATGAAAATAAAATAATAACCAGTATAATTATAAAGAACATCTTCAATTTCTGTTTATTCTAATGAACATAAACATTTAAATATGTGGGTGTTATGAGTTTATATTACTATAACACCCCCACATATCTCCTAAACATGTTGGGGAGGGCTTCTAACATGATAAGGTAAATGCCTGATTTTTCACACTGGATTATTTAAAATATTTTCAATAAAAATCAGGGATAATTTTTAAATTATAAATATTCTAAAGGCCTGACTACACCTGATGATAACATAACTTTTATAATTTTTCACAAAACTCTTAAAAAGGAAAGGAGAAACAAGAAAAATAAATTTTCAAATTAGATATAGAAAAGCAATCCATTCTACAGTAAAATAGTTTACATTTTAAATCTGCTTGAAGTCCCCTTAATAAAGCTGGGCATGGTGATTCATGCCTGTAATCTCTCACATATTGCAAGCTGAGGCAGAAGGACCCCTGCCAACTAGAGTCTAGCCTGAGCTAGAGTTCAAGGCAAGTCTGGACTACACAATGAGAGTCTGTCTCAAAGAAAACAAAAGCAAAACAAACAAACCAAGCGTCTTCAGTACAAGAATGAGTGTTCTACACTGATGAGGGCAGAAACCCTGCTGTAACTGTTGATAGCCAGTAGCCCTGAGGGTCTAATACCCCACTGTCACTCATTAAGCTTTGGCGTAGGTCTGAATAACAACAAACTACGTAAAATAGCAGAGAATTATGACAAAAAAACTTGACAGTTTATATAATTTTTTTAATATCTATGTATACTACCTACTCTTTATCTTTCCTCCTTCAATCCTCTGGAAAAGGAAATGGAATTCCTACTCATTTTACACTGGCCAAAGAGCTCTAGTTTCTACTCATTCTTCTAGGACACAGCAAGAGTATCTCACATGTGAATGACGTGGCTCTCATCACATCAGAAAGCAGCCAGTGCTGTGGACTGCTGTCAATACATAGAGGACGGCAGGTGTGATGTAAGAATAGTCTGTGATTGGACAATGAAAAAGGAAGGTGAGACTGAGAGTTTCAGAGACAGAGGAAAGAGGATACAGATAAGAGGAGGACAGAGAAGATGAAGGAAGAGGAGGATGAACCCAATCCATGTGGTTTTAAATAGCCACAGGTAGCTATGAATATCATAGAAGGAATAGAATAATATAGGACAATTTGTGGGCAGCAACATCAATTGGCTCTGAGTTCACTGTGTGGGCTTTCTGTGAGTTGAGAATTTACTGATATAAATCTGACTGATAAATTACAAGCCTCTAGAGTTTTGATTTTACTGGGTTATGGGGATTTGTGGCAGCTAGTCACAGGGGGCAGATAGATAGGAAGATAGTAAGCAGTTTGAAGGTAGGCAAACTGCAGAGAACAGGGAAGATCAAGGTTTGCAGCTCCCAATAGGGGAAGGGAAACCGCATTACTAGCACGTAGCCATCGATAGCTTGGGTTGTTTTTTAATTATTATATGCAACAGGTGGCGTGCAACATAGGACAAAAATCCACTAGAAATTTAAGATGAGAGTTAGAGATTTACTTCTTAGTGAGAGGAGTGGAGAGGAGTCACATGACTGGAGCCATGCACATTATTCTAAACAAAGTAGGAAAAAAAAAAAGTCTACTCCGAGGCAGAAACCCAGAGAGTAAAAGCTGCTTGCTTCCTTAGGCAGATACTGACAGAAGTGTGATTTTAATTTTAAGGTTTGGTTTATTTGCTTTTAAGGATAGATTAAAATACAGATTTTGCCCGAGTCACATAGGGAAATTCAATTATTTCAATTAGAAATAGCTGAGAGTAGTCAAGGTTTAACAGTTCAGTTTACCTTAGATAGTCTTCAAAACCATCAGAAATCCATAGATTGTGACATTGAATGCTAGTTAATCATCTGACAGTGAGACATACTGCTTCGGACAGCACCCCATTCCTGGTTCAAAGAAGATACTGAGCATCTTCACCTCCAGGCAAGGTTGCTTATCATGGCAAGGCAGCCACTGGGCAGAAATTGGCCACTTCATCTGCAGACAATACTGTTCAGAGAAGGACACATTTTGCAGAATAGTAGAATGTTGGCTTTGCCTGAGACGGATTCATCAGTTCTTCAAATAATTCTGTTTTACAAGTCTGTCAGATGTCATTGGCTAGAAGGCCGAAGATAGATGCTCCAAGGTGTTGAAGAATGGGGAACTGTCCAGGTAGTCAACTTTCTCTACAAATTGGCTAAGTTTCCAAAGCTGTTTTGTGCTTCCTTTCAGATAATATTTAGTCATTCTCGGATTTGTGATGAGGTTGAAGACTAGTTTTAGTTTCATAATCAAACTCAAATTGTTTAACATAGAAAGAGTTTATAGAGTGGATGACATGGTTTTCAACTGATGTCACAGGCTAAAAATTCAAATGTAATCCAGGGATAGACTCATAATTCTTTCAGTTAGAAAGTATGATAGAGTATTTTGTCTAACTGACAAATTGATGGACTGGGTGTTAGTGTGTCTTATACTTTATAAATTGTAGAGTAGTAATAGTTGTACTCAATTTATATCTGAGAGAAAAGAGCCTTTTAATTGGACAAAAAGGGGGAATGTTGTGGACTGCCCTGGAGCTGTTTGTATTTGATGCTAATTCCCCTCCCCAAGAGGGGCTGCCTGGGAAGAGGAGGGAATCACATACTCAGGTTACTTCATGTGAACTTTCTCCCCATTTTAATTTACAAAATTAAGGCTAGAGCCTATGATTGGACAGTGGAAGGGAAGGTAGAACTAAAAAGTTTTAGAGAGAGAGGGAGAGAGGAGAGGAGAGGAGAGGAGAGGAGGAAGAGAAAGGAAGACTGAAGAGGAAAAGGCAGAAGGAAAATGAAGCAGAAGTAGGTGGCCTAGAGAAACCGCAAGTTATAAGGGATCTCATAGCTCGGAAATATAATAGTATAGTGGTCAATCTGCCCAATCTAGGTGTGAAGCTTATATTCATATTAATTGAATTGTGTTTTTCTTGCACAGGCTTATTTGAATTGGAGATTTACCACAAGTGCCTCCATCCTTGCCCATTTTCCTAGAACTGTGAAATAATAAATTTCTATTATTCATCAGATATCCAGTTTGTGTACTATATTATAAAAGCCTGGACAATCTCAGGCATCAGCTACATGGTTGTTTGATTTATTCTCTGAGTACCACTGAAACTATCTGCTGTAATGACTACAGTGTCTACTGCAGACTTTCACTAAGCAAGACAGAATCTCTACTCTCTATACTGCATAAGACAAATTTTCCTGCAGAGAAGGAACAATCTATTCCAAACCACAAGAAAGACTTCTGGGAGGAGAACACAGAAATAACCAAAAACATTCATTTTTCTCTCCCTCTCCAAATGTATAACTGGTCAAGTGCTACAAGACATTGTGAACCTCTAGATTCTGAACTGGAGAAGCCTTGTTGTGGTGTGGCTGGGCCCTAGCACACACCTATTATCCAAGAGCTTTCTATCAACCAATTAAATAAGTCAATGATAAGGAAAGGGACAGAGAGAGCAACCAGTGAGTGGGAGTGGACATAAGGAAGTTGGAAGGGAGAGGGCTAAAGGGTATTATGGAGAAGGAGAAAGGGCCTCTTCCTTCTGGGACATCAGTGAGTAGGAAGGTCAGCTGGGTGTTTTCTCTGCCTCTCAGAGCCAGCAGGCTTTACCACAGCACTTGGCTCCTGAGCCAAATGGTAAAATCAGTTGGTAAAATCGAATGGTTAGGATTTTTATTTTTGAAACAATCAAGCTATATCAATTTTTAAGAAACTGTCATGCTGAGCCGGACGTGGTGGCGCACGCCTTTAATCCCAGAACCCAGGAGGCAGAGGCAGAGGCAGGCGGATTTCTGAGTTCAAGGCCAGCCTGGTCTACAGAGTGAGTTCCAGGACAGCCAGGGCTATGCAGAGAAACCTTGTCTCAAAAAACCAAAAAAAAAAAAAAAAAAAGAAAGAAAGAAAGAAAGAAAGAAAGAAACTGTCATGTTAAAGATTAAGTGAGGTAAAATGAGGTTTTGGTCTTGGAGTTACAGTAAGGTAACATTAAAGCAATATGCCAACATGGAATAGGAGGGAACTCATTGCAAATGTGTAGATAATTGTGGATTCATTTACACAACACATGAACATGTAGACTCAAGAATTTTTTTAATCAGGTTTTTAAAAAGATAAACACTTGAATAGAAATTTCTCCCCAGAACATGAAAATGACCAATTACGCCCATGAAAGATTCTCAACATCATAAATCATAATGGTAACTCAAGTTTAAATCACAAGAGATCGCCTCATAGTCACAGAGTAGCTACTATCAAAAATGAGTTTTCAAACTCCCCCAGGTAGCACCGCTACTCGCACAATGACCTCAAACACTGCGACCTAAGGACGATGTGTGGAATCCTTTGAGCCTTCCACAGACTTCTTCCACACAGACAATAATTTCAAATTGTCAACTTTAAATATACTCAAGAAACTCAGAAATGTTAAAAATGTCAGAATGATGACTGTGAAAATATAGTTGAATAAGAAAAATAATTAACATTATAAAAATAGAACTTAATAAAGAAACACATGGGTGGTGGTGGTGCATGCCCTTAATCCAAGCACTGGGAGGCAGGGGAAGATGGATCTCTGTGAGTTCAATGCCAGCCTGGTATACAGAGCACGTTCCAGAACAGACAGGGCTGCACTGAAATACCCTCTCTCAAATAAACAAAAGAAGAAACAAAGAAACAATTAAATAAAGGAAGAAAGAAGGGAGGAAGAGGTGAAGAAGGGAGGGAAGGAGGAGGAAAAGCAGGAATAGGAGGAAGAGGGGGAAAGAGGGCAGAGGAGGAGGAAGAAATTATTATTATTATTATTATTATTATTATTATTATTATTCCTGAAGAAACTTCAAGCTGAAATCAAACTTGAATTAAAAAATTTAGTCAGTCAAATAAAAAACTTCAATGGAGGAAAAGGAGAAGGGGGAAGAGGAGGAGGAAGAAATTATTATTATTATTATTCCTGAAGAAAATTCAAGCTGAACTCAAACTTAGATTAAAAAATTTAGTCAGTCAAATAAAACTTCAATGGAGGAAAAGGAGAAGGGGGAAGAGGAGGAGGAAGAAATTATTATTATTATTATTCCTGAAGAAAATTCAAGCTGAAATCAAACTTGGATTAAAAAATTTAGTCAGTCAAATAAAACTTCAATGGAGGGCTAGAAAAATGGCTCAGTGGTTAAGAGCTCTGGCTGCTCTTCCAGAGGTCCTGAGCTCAATTCCCAGTAACCACATGGTGGCTCACAACCTGCTCAGCCTGCTCTCTTGTAATAGGATCCGATGTCTTCTTCTGGTGTGTGTCTGAAGACAGCCACAGTATATGAATATAAATTAATTAAATAATTAATTAATTCTTCAAAAAAAGTCAATGGAAAACTTCATCAATAGAATGGATCAAGTGGAAAGCGGATTTATGTTTGAAGACAGGGTAAGGGAATTGGATCACTCTGTCAAGGAAAATGATAAATTTAAAAAACAAAAAAGAAAACCAGAGAATAAACCCAGTTCAAAAACACAGAAAATATTTTCAATGAAGTCATGGGAAAAAAGGTTCAAGAGGAATACAGAACAGCAAATTAACAGGACCAGAAGCCAATTCTCCAAGTCATTCCATGGTCAAAACACTAAATTTACAGAACAAAGAAAGGACACTAAAAGCTGCATGAAAGAAAGACCAAGTCCATAGGACAGAACCATCAAAATAACAGCTGATTCTGCAGTAGAGACGTCTGTTCTGTGTGCTCTAAGAGACTACAGACACTAGCCCAGTCTTCGACATCTGGCAGACTATCAGTCATGATCAAAGGAGAAAACGTTCCACAGTAAAGGCAACTTTATGACAACAAAGGCAATACTACACAGGATACTGAGAAGGGCTGCTTCAGACTAGAGAAGGGATAATTACATCCACGAGATGACCAGAAAACGCAAACAAACAAAAACAACCAATTTTAGGCCAGTGATTAAACAAAGGAAAACTAAGGACACAAATACCACAAAATTAACAAAATGACAGGAATTGCTACATATCTTTTAAAAAGGACTTTCAACCCCAATTAAAGGCAGTGCAGTATATTGGATTTAAAAAGCAGCATCAATTATATCCCTGCCTCCAAGAAACACAGCTCACTAAGAAACAGAGCTCACTGCTAAAGATAAAAGACAGAATATTAATAACAAAACAACTTTCTATGTTTATGCTTGCATTCAAAGATGTGAGCTCTCAACTTCCTGTTTCTGCACCCATGCTTACTTCTATGCTCCTCACAGTGATAGACTGTTTGTTACACCTCTAGATTCATAAGTCCAAACAAATGCTCCCAACCATGCAGTCCTTGGGAAGGCTGCTTTGTCACAACAACAGAAAAGTAACTAATATAACTAATATCAGAGTGGGCTATTACTATGAACCTGACCATGTTGCCTTTTAGGAGATTATAGAAGACTTTGGACATTATCAGCAGAAATTAAGAGGCCATCCTGGTAGGAGCTCAGAAAACAGTATACTGAGAGCAATAATGACTTTTGGGTTTGCTTGAGTTTTCAGAGGCGAAAAATATTAGCAGTTAGGCCAGAGACCATTCTTATGAAATTCAGCAAAGAGTCTGGCAGTCTTCTGCCCTTGCCTGACCCTAAATTCCTAGATAACATAACATTAAATTTGTGAAATGAGTGTTATTAATAATGCTTACTCAAGCCTACAGTAAAAAGGGGGGTGGGTAGAGCATAGAGAAATACAAGTGTTCAGTTTAAAGAAAAATAGAACGCTAGGGACCTTAATGTTACATCCAAAAGTTCTAGAAGGGGCTGTAATTATTATGAAGATTAGCACCATTAAAGAAAGGTCTGATCTGCACTGAAATAAAGGGGAGGGTGCCCTCAGTTAAGCTTTCAACTTGTGCTTCTAGAAAAAAATGAAGTTTGTTTTCTGTTTTGTTTTGTTTTTGTAATGCTGCTAATGTGATTCAAGGGGATCATGAGCTAGTCAAAGGTGGCAGCTGAACTTATCATTCGTCCACATGGTACTACAATTAGAGCCCTAAGGATGAAGTGGTCATGGATTCTTCATGCACAATTTCAGAGTGCTGCCATGGCCAAGCAGTGTGTTGTAGGAGAGTGCCTATGTGAAGGCTCTGAGAGGGCAGAACCCCTGCAAGACCACTGTATGAAACTGTGAACGTAAGCCTGGGTTTCACTGGGATCCCTAAGATACTGGAGATACCAGCCATATGATACCTTTCCAGGAGAGCTGAATATAGGGGCAAGGGGAAACAGCCCAAGAGAGAGAGAGAGAAATGGGAAAGGGGAGGGGAGGAGAGAGAGGAAGATGTTGCAGGAAGCAAAGGTCAAGGGGCAGAACCATCTAAGCCCTTCAACAGGAATTGGTGTTTGTCCTGCTGGGTTTCACTCTTGCATTGGTCCAGCATTCCCCTCACTATGCCATGATTCCTTGATGAGAATGGTACTGTATATTCTGTCATAATATGTTAGAAATAAGTTTGCTTTTTAATTTTAGAGAGGACTACAATTAAGCGGTTACCTTGAGTCTCAGAAGAAACTTAGGATTTAAGCACTGTTAAGACTGTGAAAAACAGGGATTTTTTTTAAACTGACCTAGATGTATTCTGCATTATAATATGGCCACAAGACCTATGGGGGCCAGAGAGGGGAATTTGGTGGTCTGAATATGAAATGTCCCCCACAAGCTTTGGTATTGGAATCCCTGGTCCCCAGTTAGTGGCACTGTTTGGCATGCCTTAGATGGTATAGCTGTGGAGTGGGCTGTGAGAAAAACATCACCATGCCACTTGAGTTCAGGCTCTCTGCCTTATGTTTGTGTTAGAAGATGTGAACGCTCAGCTTCTTGATCCAGCCAGCATGCCTGTCACTTACTATAACATTCACACTACAGTAGACTCACCACTCTAGAACCATACCCAAACAAACTCTTCCATACAACAATAAATAACAATAATAATAATGAAAGAGTGTTCAAATGTTTAAATGTTCAGGGGCTTAGATGACTATGAAAAGTCTCATAGCGACTTAGAAAGCAGATAGTGCCTACAATCACACCCAATGCTGATAAATTGCTCCTTTTTCTCCGGTCTCCGTCCAGATACCTAACAAAGATAAATGCAAAGAAGAGTTTGCCTTAAGGCTCAGTGGGCTATAGCTAACTGGGCGTGGGGAGGGGTAGACATGGCAGCAGCACTGCACGCTTAGAAAACAGAAGCACACAGACCACATGAAGATCAAGAAGAAGGAAGACCAAAGTGTGGATACTTCAGTCCTTCTTAGAAGGGGGAAGAAAATACTCATGGGAGGAAATACAAAGTGTTGAGTAGAGACTGAAGGATAGGCCATCCAGAGACTGTCTCACCTAGGGATCCATCCCATATACAGTCACCAAACCCAGACACCATTGTGGATGCCAACAAGTGTTTGCTGACAGAAGCCTGATAGAGCTGTCTCCTGAGAGGCTCTGCCAGTGCTTGACAAATACTGAGGCAGATGCTCACAGCCAACAACTGGACGGAACACAGGGTCCTCAATGGAAGAGTTAGAGAAAAAACTGAAAGAGCTGAAGGGGTTTGCAGTCCCATAGGAAGAACAATATCAACCAACCAGACCCCTCCCACCCTACCCCCGAGCTCCCAGGGACTAAACCACCAAGCAAAGAGTACTCCTGGGGAGACCATGGCTCCAGCCATATATGTAGCAGAGGATGGCCTTGTGTGGGGGGCATCAATGGGAGAAGAAGCCCTTAGTCCTGTGAAGGCTCGATGCCCCAGTGTAGGGGAAAGCCAAGGCAGAGAGGTGGGGCAACACCCCATACAAGTAGGAGGAGGGGGACAGAATAAGGGATTTGGGGGATTGGGGCAGGAAAGGGGATAACTAAGAAAATATCCAATAAAACAAAACAAAACAAAAAAGATTATACATTAAAAAAAAAGAAAGAAAGAAACAGAAAGCAATGGATGCTGGTGCTTGCCCACCTTCTGCTTTTTATTCAGTCCAGGATCTCAGCCCACAGAATAACAACAACCACATTTAGGACGGGTCTTCCAACAACAACTAACATAACCTAAGTAATTCTTCACAGACCGTCTGACAGATTTGTTTCTGTGTGAATCTAAATAACCCCAGCAAGTTGACAATAAAGATTAATCACTGTAGCTCATATCTACAGATTAATTAAAGCAGGATTAGAATATCTACCTGATATTTACCTGATCCTACCTGACATTAGATTTATTGTCTACTAAATACATAGCCTCTGAAGTCAAATTTTGTTCATTTAATAAAATTAAATTTTAACTATAAAGTGAAAAAATCAAATTGGATCATCAAAGCAGAAAAGATGAAAATATGAAATCAGATAATACTTCTTGAGAATTCTCGTGTGGCCATTATGAGAATCAGTGTAACATTTTTGATGCCCTTGAATTTTAATTTTATACAAATAAATACCATCTTACTTCCTAAGTTATTTAAAAATGTTAAATTCACATTTTAAAGAATAGTATTCACTTTCAGGTAATATCCATCCTCTAATAATCTGTTTAAAAGCTACTTCCAATTTCTCCATGGCTCTCTAACCCACGTAACATCTTCCTCATGTCACTAATTTATTTGTAATATCATCTAGCGTACGAATTACAGAGTTTATTCCAATTTTCAAAGATAATACCTCTTACACATTCCTATTACTTAAAGCAATGCATTATGCACCATTTACTTTTTAAGTAGTTGGTGAAGTACTATAAAGAGAGGTACAATACAAGTAGTGGGAGTGGGTGGGTAGGGGAGCAGGGGCAGGGGGTTGTATAGGGAACTTTCAGGATAGCATTTGAAATGTAAATAAAGAAAATAATAATAATAATAAAAATAAAAAAGAAAGGTGCAATAAATATATATCCAGCACACAGTCAATGTCTTAGAGTTACCATTGGTGTGGTAAACCACCATGACCAAATCAGCATAGGAAAGAAAAGGCTTATTCATCAGCTTATACTTCCACATCACAACTCATCATCCAAGGAAGTCAGGACACAAACTTAAGCAGAGCAGGAACCTGGAGGCAAGAGCTGATGCAGAGGCCATGGAGGGTGCTGCTTACTGGCTTACATCACATGGCCTGCTCAGCCTGCCCTCTTATAAAACCCAGCACCACCAGCCCAGAGATGGCATTGCCCACAGTGAACTAGGCTCTTCCTTATTGATCATTAATTAAGAAAATACCCTATAGCAGCGGTTTGAACCCTCCTAACACTGCAGCCCTTTAACAGTTCCTCAGGTTGTGGTAACTCCCAACCACAAAATTATTTTCACTGCTACTTCAAAACTGTAATTTTGCTACTGTTGTAAATTGTAATGTAAATATCTGTGTTTTCTGATGGTCTTAGGTGATCTCTGTGAAAGTGTTGTTCAACCCATAGGTTGAGAACCACGCTGGGCATGGTGCCGCACGCCTTTAATCCCAACACTCGGGAGGCAGAGGCAGGCGGATTTCTCTTAAAAATTTTCAAATTACAGCTGGGTGTGGTGGCGCACGCCAGGCAGAGACAGGTGGATTTCTGAGTTCAAGGCCAGCCTGGTCTACAAAGTGAGTTCCAGGATAGCCAGGGCTATACAGAGAAACCCTGTCTTGAAAA
>NC_034606.1:2432148-2454822 GCF_900095145.1 Mus pahari | reverse complement strand
CACAGACTAGCCACTGAGGGACCCTGGACACACTATTACTCAATCACCTGCTCTGGCAGACAGAACACTTACAGGTGGCCACCTTTCTTCTGGTGAGGAAGGTGCCCAAATTTCTGGAGCCCAAAACAGCATCTGTCCCAGAAGCTAGGTTGCTTCTGTCTGTCCCAAAGCTGTGTAGCTTCTGTGGTCCACACACTCACCAGTGCAGACTGGAGCCTGGGCGAACTGGAGCAAAGATGGCTCCCCAACCAGCTCAGGCAGTGAGAGCCCTCCTGGGCAGACAACTCTCCTCTGGCAGGGAAGGTGTTCATATGTCTAGAGACAGAAATGGGATCTTTCCCAGAAGCTGTGTTGCTTCTGCAGGCCGCCCTCTCCTGGCAACTCACTGGAGCAAAGATGGCAAATATGACTCTCTTACCAACTCAGGCAGTGAGAACCCTCCTGGGTGGACACCTCTCCTCAGGTGGGAAAGGTGCTGGATGTCTGGAGCCAAAAACGGAGTCTGTCCCTGCCGCTGTGTTGCTTCTGTAGGCCGCCCTTTCCCTGGCAATGCACAGGAGCAAAGATGGCTCTCCTACCAACTCAGGCCTTGAGACCCCTCCCGGGCAGACAACCCTCTTAGGGCGGGAAAGGTGCCAGATGACTGGAGCCAGAAATGGGATCTTTCCTAGAAGCTGTGTCGCTTCTGCAGGCTCCCCTCTCCCAGGCCACGCAAGGGAGCAAAGATGGCTCTCTTACCAGCTCAGGCAGTGAGAACCCTCCCGGGCGGACACATCTCTGGCGGGCCATATATCTCAAAAAGTAAAACTCACACTTTACCTGGGAGACAGAGGCAGGAGGATCACTCTGAGTTCCAGAACGGCCTGAGCTACAATACAGTTTAAAGACCTATCTCAAAACTAAAAATAACATTTTTAAACAAGTAGTAGAGAGAAGTGAATTGAAACTATATCACAAGTTTTAAAATGTCCTAAAAGTGGGGCTAATAAATATTTAATTACCTAGTTAACTGCTTTTATTTGTGGATATATTTTAAATGTAGAAATCATATTCATACACAAATCAAAGGTTAAAGTAACTTTCCAAAGTTCAGTCCACTGTATTCTGTAATGGGTGGAAAATCTCCCTCGGGCATATAAAGGCCAGTTGTAACAGAACCTCATCTCTCTCTCTCTCTCTCTCTCTCTCTCTCTCTCTCTCTCTCTCTCTCTCTCTCTCTCTCTTTTTAATTCATTTACATTCCAGATTTTATTCCCCTCCCGGTTCACACTCTGACTAGAACTTAACTGTCCCTGATAACTCAAAAGAAATTTTCTCCTTTCTTGAACATACAGAGTATACTGGTTAATTTCACCGTTTGAATTCATAGGTGTTTGCTCTTTTAGTATCTTCTCCACTGTACCATTTTTACACAGACACATGACATTTCATGCTCTCTGTATTGTACTATAGCTTTTGCCCACATAGCATAATGTCCTATCATATTATAGTTCGTTGGAAACTAATTAATAGATGACACATACACCCCCCAAACACAACTTAAGCTCCTTAAGAAAAAGGGAAAATGTAAGCCCCCTTACTGGCTGCAGTAATGCTACAAAATCGGTGAGGATTAGATCTACTAACAGCAGAGAGAGAGTTGGTCTTTGTGTATTCCTCAAGGAAGAATGTTGCTTCTATGTCAACCAGTCTGGTATAGTAAAAGATAAGATCTAATAACTTGCTCCAAACAGATCTGCAAAAATATAAGAAACAGCCTGATGCCTCTGGCCCTTGACAGCCAAATATAAATGGAATTAGCTGTTAACCCTCTGAACTCCCTTTCCCCGCTTTTTAATGGCACTGGTCACCCTGCCTTATAAACCTGTCTAGATTTTTCCAACAAGAGCCCCAGAAGATTTGCTACTATAGGATGACCAGCCCCTAGCTACAGAGTCAGAGGCCCGCAACACCTGGTCATATCCTGAAGGTGAAGGTCAACCCTGCCCCACAATTTCAATGTCATTCAATAGGAAGTAGATTAATAATAATGTCACCCCCTTTCCAATCTGAGGTGTATTCCTAGGCCCCATCAGAATTTGTCTATGTAAGGGGAAATACAATGGGAAAAAGACATGAAGATGATACTCTCCATATCAGTCTTTGGTTTGTCAGAGAAAATGTAGAAAAAGAGGATTCACAGTAAGAATCAAACAGTAAAAGAAAGCATGGTAACAGAGCAGAGATAGAAGACAGCCCTCATTTCTAATAATTAGTAATAAGGAAAGGAAAATCCATAATTTAGCTAGCACATGGAGGCCTCAATATGGCCTACTACAAGAAACTATAGTAATCAAAGAATCCTCTATGGTTGGATTGCTTGAATTGGGGAAAGAGACACTCACAACCTGGCTTATGACACTATGCAACATGGAGTAAATGGAATACATATGAGTGCCTTAGAAAGAAAGTGATTAATATACTACTCATTTCTCCATTAAACAAAGGCTACTACTCAGCCTGAGGAAGTATGAAGTTAGCAGTTTCTGCCTGAATGGTTCATATGATCCAGTAGGAACACTTGGTTATTTCAGGCTGAGGTCTTCATTAATATCAAGGCCTAGAAGACCTCAGAAAATGGACAAACATTACTGAGAAAACAGGATGTGGGAGAGAAAATGTTTGCTGCCCAGTTCATGAGGCCAAACAGAAGTGTGTTCACCGGAGAGCTAAGAAAGAGGTTGATTCACTAGGGATGTCTGGACCACTGTGGAGCTTTAGAGACTGCTGCTCCCCATGAGGGATGTGATCTTTGAGGCAGGAGAGCTTATGGTAGATCTAAGTAAATGAGATCCAGACAGTGCTGTGGTTTGAATGTTAAACCCTGTGTGTTCATGTGTTGGAGTTCCTGCCTTCCTCCTGATAGTACTGCTGGGAAAGGCTGTGAACCTTTAGGAGGTGGAGCTGTGCTGGAAGAAGCAGGCCAATGGGGGCGGGAGTGAAAGGATGCTCCTGACTCATGGATATAATGTGGCTGGAAGTACTCTGCTCCTGGGACCATGCTTTCCCAACGTAACAGATTACCCAGCATCCAAGTATAACCAAAATAAAACCTAACCCACTTAAGTTGCTTTTCATTAGCTATTGGCTCTGCAACAAGAAAGTAACTAATAAACATCAAAATATAAACTGTGTTCCTAAAACATTAAAGGAATCAAGATGTGCTAAGAAAAGGACAAGGCAAATAAAAGAGGCACTCGAAGGCAAAGACAGCATGGCTGTTAGGAGTCTGGAAAGCGTAGGTAGCTGTTCATGTCTATCCAGCAAATGTGAACAAAGTAGGCTTTCTTATAGACAAATTAAATATTCCAGTGTGATTTTTAGAGGAAATAAAATAAAATAATTGAGATAATAATTTTCTGAAGCACTTAATAAAATTGATTCCAACATATGAACTACAAAAAAAAAAAAAAATCCTGCTTTTTTGTTGTTGTTTTCTTGAGACAAGGTCTCACTATTCACTGGCTGGCCTGATCTCACTATGTAGGCCAGGCTGGTCTCAAATTCAAAGAGATCCACCTGCTTCCTGAGTGCCACCATGCCCTGCCCCAACTTCGTAACAGATCAGAATAGAAAATATATTAACTCAAATGGAATATGCTATATATAAAGTTAAATCCATCTGTACATAGCATAATAAATGACATATGAGGAAAATGACATTTACAAATAGAATCCTGCCAAGAAACATTAAAAGAAACTGTAAAATGGTTTAATTTCACAGGATTCATTCCAAGAGTTAATTATAATGTGTCTTTTTAGAAATTTTCTGGATCTATGGGCAAATTTCTTTTAAAATGAATTATTTCCTTACTAATTTCACTTTCAAATTATTTCAAATTATTAAAGAAACACAGTATGTTTTTAAAAAAGATATCTGTATCTGTTACTTTGAAGGAAAGGGCTACTTAAATAAAAAACTGAAGACAAGTATATCATATAAATATAATATTGCTAATTATGACATGTTTTAAATATAAAAAATATTTCACTAGAAGATAACTTTATATAAACATATTTCTTCTACTTAAACAATTAATTATACAACATATTTAAAAACATTTAACTAAAAATAAAGAGAAAATACTACCTTTCCTTCAAAAATCTCTTAGAATTTAAGGAAATATGACCTTCAAAAAGAGTAAGCAATCCTGAATAAGTGATGAAGTTTTCAATTAGAAATAATCACGCCTCAGATAAACCTCATTGGCTACAAGACTGCCGCTGCGCGATGCTGATTAAGTGATGATGGTGAAAACCTTCCAACACACAGTTAGTAAACATGTCTTCTCTAGAGGACGGGTATACTTTATACAGCACGGAAAATGAAATACCACTCACTGAACTTCTTCCACAGGTCTGCCAAGCTCCCAGGAGGAAAGGTTAACTGCTCTCGTAGTCCCTGATACTCTCTAAAACAGCAGCACATGCCTCTAATATGAACTAAGTTATTACCCATCAGCCGTCCTTTCTACTCCTGAAGATACTGGAAACTAACACATGACAGCAGTAAGTTGGTAAGGTAGCTAATCAGACAAAAGTGTTTACCAGCAAATCTACAGATCTGAATTCAATTCCTAGTCCCACACAATGGAAGAGAAGTCACAGAACAGCTGTCCCCTAACTTCCTTCCACACATGTGCAATGGCACCTGAATGCATATACATAGCACATGTACACACACAAAATAAGTAGCTGTAATGTTTTCACTTTTAGGTTAAAAAGGAGGGACATTTTCATTTCTTAGGTCTCAATGAGAATCAAATCTCAATTGTTTTTCTAACATTTTGTATAAAACACAAGGGCATAAGCTAAACTTTTTTTAAATTTTCCCATCCCGAAGTTATAAAATAAAAATAAACATAAATCACAATTAACAAGTAATTACATACCAGAGAGCAGGGAGTTTCAGAAGCTTCCCATAAAGGGCAGTGCTGAAAGAGGGAATAATCGGAGCGGGTAAGCAGTAAGAGCCACTGTGATCCACGCATGTCAGCCCTGCCTGAAAACCAAACACCTGGAAAACAACACAGCCAGGCTCAGTGAGTGCCACTGCCCAGTCACTGCGTGCCTGCCACATCTGATCACGTCCCAGGGAACCTCCTAGAAAACATGCTTTTTCAGTTTGAGATGGTTTGACAATAGTTAAATTCCAATACTTTAAACTTAAAATTAACCCAAAGAGATTTAAAATTATTGTCCTAAATGTTATATAAATATACAACTAAGCATTTTCAAGCCACCAATTTATAAACTGACAGCAGGGCTCTATCTGGGAAGTACTTTAATCTTTCTCATAAAGTCCTTCACATGAAATCTGGTGCTCTTTTAGAATAAAACGAGGCTACTGAGACAACTTACCAGATTCAAGGTGCATGGCAACAAGCCCCAGGAGCTGAGCCCTGGGTTTAAGCCCCGCCTAGTGGAGTAGTTCTCACAAGCTGTCCTCTCAGAGCCATATACATAACAAGCTCCATAGCAGACACCCAGTGAGCCACCTCACTGACCCAATAACTATTTGCAAATATATCTTTTTTTTTTTTTTTTTTTTTTTAAAGTTGGGGATTAAAGGACCAGGGAGGTAGATTGCCTCACAAGGGTAAAGATCTGTCCCTTGTAGTGAGTGACAACTCTGGAGTTTTAGTTTCTTTAAAAAACATAGAAATAGTATAAGAACATGTTTCTGTTTTAATCCCAAGTGTGTGATGTGGGGCTTCTTCAGATTGTCCACAACAGTAATGATTTGCCCCATTCGCCAGCAGAGGCATAATTATGCCAAGTGCATATTGTTTCTGTGATTGCATGATATTTGGAATTCTGGGGACTTTTCAGAGAGTATATAAATGCTAGGTTTCCAAGAGGCAGGATAGGTTTTTGGTTGGGTTGTCAGTTGGCTGTTGTTGGTGGCTGTTGATCACAATGCACAAAGAAGAAACAATGAAGAAATCACAGCCACATGGACAAGTGTGTGTACACACATGCATTTATGCATGCGTGCCTGTACATGGACTCACTGAAAAAAATTTAAGCATTTCCCTTTATATCAAGAAACTAATGTGACTCCAACAAGAGGAAAACAACTAAAACCTTATGTTAAAGCCTCCTTATGAAGCACTATGCCTACATTAATGTTTCTTTTCAAGTAAATCCTGAGCTTTTTAAAACACCTATATTAAACATTTTTTCACACTGCTCACAAAGCTCAATTATAGATCTTCAAAATTGTGAAATCACAATTGCCAAACTACTAATTCGTAGGAAAAAAAAAGAAAATTTGAAAACATTTTAATTATACTGGAATAGTGGCTAAATATTACTTAAATCTTAACTTCTGAAATAT
Organism: Mus pahari; assembly: GCF_900095145.1. Taxonomy (NCBI): domain Eukaryota; kingdom Metazoa; phylum Chordata; class Mammalia; order Rodentia; family Muridae; genus Mus; species Mus pahari. Next base: position 2,448,443 of record NC_034606.1, on the reverse strand, counting down.
TGATTCTCTAAAACTACAACCTTAAGCCCAAAGAAACTTGCTTGATATTCCTAATGTGACACTGACAAACAAGAAAAGTCTCTTTCCATACCTTAAGGTAGCAGTGGACATAACAGTAATGAAGAAGATTATCAGGGGGTTGACTGAGGCTGCTGACTACATGGACCAACTGTTCAGCATACATTGGGACAGAATGTTCCAAATTAATTTTATCCACCAATATCTGAATGGATGGCAAAGGCCGAAGTGACTGGAAGTTTGTGGCATTCGTGAAGTTACTCGAGTTCTGGAAAGTAATGGTATTAGTTTTACATTCTAACAGAACAATGGGTGATCTACATACATTCCTCTACACCAACATCAGACCCACATATTTCACACTAAGAAACCCAGCTAGAAATACCTGTTAAAGCACTCATGAAATAACCAAATACAATGTCTTCTAGATAATCCAAGGATGCCTCAGCTTTGAAAGAATGCATTTCTTTAAAAAATTACTCTTGTTCCTTTAACAATTTTTATTTCTCAATCAACAGGAAGGAGCATTATCATTCCATAGTTTCTTTATCATTCAAAAACCTCAGAGGATTACACCAAATATTGTAAAGGAGATAATATAATAAAGTATACAGAAAATGAAAATATGATCCAAAACATATTTCCTTATGTTAAAGACACAGAAGCCCTTCATCTTGCGAGGGTTTTGGTAGTGGCAGTGTTATATGAACCTTTCTGAGTTCCTGAACTGGCATGGGTAAGCTGCAAGATGCCTAGAAATGTATCCTAATCGTACCCTACCTTTCTGAGAACTAACTCTCAAAATGTCCTACTCCTGGCTTTTAATGAAGAAAACCAAGATCTCTGTCTTGAGACAACCTATCTTACAAGGAGTTTCTCTAATCCCCAAGCCAGGAACAGAGAGACACTGATAACACTGACTGACTGAACATCCCAGCACTCACTGTTTTTCCAGTATCAGTAATCTGAAACTATTTTCAATTCAGCTACAGTTTTGTTTTGCTTTCTAAATAACTTTACTTTGGATTCCTGTGAATCCAAATGAACCACACAGCAATCTGAAGTGCGAAGCACAGTGAGTCGGTATAAGAACTCCAGACTCTAGTTCCCTTTCCAGGCACCACTAGAGGAAAGCACATTCTCACTTCAATCATCATAGCTCTCTTTTTGAAGTTCTCATGCTGGAATCCTACAGAATAACCCCTTAGACTAAACATCTCTGGGAAGTATGTGTGTTCCTCACTCTTTAAACAGACATATGTAACACTCTGGAGTAGTTCTATTAATTTCTGATAATACTCTTGTTTCTTTATTTTCCTTTTTTAGTTTTTGGAAACGGGGTTTCTCTATGTAGTCCTGGCTGTCCTGGAACTTGCTATGTAGGCCAGACTGGCTTCAGACTCACCAAGTCATGCATTCAATCTTTATTCCTTTGTACAAAACATATTTCTTCTTTGGCTTTTGTTTTAAAAGATTATTTTAAGGTTTTATTTCATGCAATGAAATTGCCTCCGTGTTTATCTTCACATGGATGTGTGTCTGGTACCTATAGTGGTCAGAAAAAGGTACTGGATCCCCTGCAATTGGAGTTACAAATATGCTAAGCTGCCATGTGGGAAACTAAACATGTCTCCTCTACAAGAGCATCAATTGCTCTTAACCTTTAAGCTACCTCTCCAGACTTTCCTTGACTCTTTAAAGGAACTTTTGATTGAACAAAACTTATCTTGGTGTATTTTCTGTTATATACTTCTAGTTGTTACATAGTTTTGAGTGTTCTTTCCTGTTTGTAAGTCTTTTTTTTTCTTCTGCTGTGCCTCTCACATTTGCTTGTTTTTCAGACATTCTATAATCATGGGTTTATTCCTCAACCATATCAATTTTCAAAGGGAAAACTGCTAGCAAGGAAATGTTACTGAAAGAGTGATTCAAATAACCATGAAATTCTTCTGTTCATATTGTCAGCTCACTCCTAAGCTGCCCTTGTACAATGTAAATCTGAGTATCAGAAAACAGCACTGAAAGGGCAAAGGAGAGACTTCACTGTGAACATGGGGTTGGGGTCAACAATGAGAATTACACCTGTGAAGGAAATACTGGCTGCTTTTTTTTTGAGCCCATATAAGAGTAATATGTCTTCAGCAGCCCAATTCTGGTTCTGAATAGAAACAAGATGCTATGTTTAGATTATCGGCTTCTCTCATTCCAGTAAGACATAGAACTTTCTAAATAACACTACTGGAATACAGCTGGGTGACCTATAAGAAAACTCAGCTGCAGTGTAGAATACATGCATGCTTTAACACATGTTCTGGGTCACCTTGTCCTTTGATTGCAATGTTGTCATGAAAGACAGAAGGTAACAGCAATAACAACTATGCCTTTGTTGAGTATGTAAGACATAAGGGGCAGGTAAACAGACTCGCCAGTTAAGGGCATGACTCTAAGCCTAAGGATAGGAGGTCGATCCCTGGGACCCACAAGATGGAAAGAGAGAACCCAGTCTCATAGGTTGTCCTCTGACCTCCAAAAGGGTGCTATGGCATATAAAGCACACATGCATGCACACACACACACACACACACACACACACACAGAAGGGGGTGGAGAATAAATGTAATATTTGAAAAAAATAAAGTTAATTCAGCAGAGCTTTTTATTTCTTAATCACTAAATTTACATACAACTGCTTGAAAACTAAGAATTAAATATAGGAAGCAACTACCTAAGGTAATACAGCAGTGTACTGTCTCACTTCCAGAAGCCATCTGCTTCAACATTTCCTTATACTTCCTTAGCTTATCTTATTAGAAGTTTTGTTTAATATTACCTTCTAAAAATCAGGAACTACAGTTACATTGAGTTTGCTCTATCAGGGGAAATATATAAACAGATACACATTAATTTAATAACCAAAATTATACATGCACCACTAAAAAAAATGTTGCTGAACAAGAAATATACCTTTCCTCCCATGATGACAGGAAGCAAACGATCAAGTAAATTGAATTCTGCCATAAAAATTGTGCAAGTACACTTGAGCAGAGTAATACTTGTATGCCGAGTCGGGATATATTCCTCCAAAGAAGACACCTCCTCAGGAGCCAGTATTGGTTCCTTTTCATCCTTACTTTCTAAAGTGAAAAGGAGGAAAATTCAGTAAAGAAGATCTTAAATAAGTTAATCTTCTTAACAAACAAAAAACTGAATTAACCCATTCCTCAAATTTTAAGGGCAATTCTTTAACATTGAAATAGTCAAGAGTTACTCTAGATTTTAATACAAGTTACTGGATGAAATAAATGTATAAATCTTTGCTACATAGAATTTAAATATTTTTAATATACCTTTGCAAGAAGTCCTAATTTCTTTGGTTAAAATAGTATCAATTTTCTGCACACTAATATATCATTAAAATTAAATGCATAAAGACAAGACACAAACTAGAGAAAAGAATTTACCACAAATACACAGATAAAGATATGTACAGATGGAAAGAGATCCCAACAAACACAGACTTCATTTTTGATTTATTTATTTTATGTATGAATATTTTCCCTGCATGTATATCTGTGTACCACATATGGCCTGGTGCCCACAGAAGTCAAAAGAGGTAGTCAAATCCCCTGGTTACAGGTGGTCATGCAAAGTGGGTGCTGGATACAGGATCTGAGCTCTACAAATCTCCAGCCTCAAAGTGATGTTTGTTAAAGAATTAAAACCACCTAAAATAATTAAGTAAAATGGGATTAGATTCCAAAATATGGATTCTTCTAACAGCCAAACATTATATAAAAAGCTAGACAACGCTGTTAGGTATCATGTGACCGCCAATGATGTGGCAGTACAACAAAACTGTACAATCACTAGAATGTTTAAATTTTAAAAATCGAAATTACTAAATTTTGACAGGTATCTGGGGGATGAGTCAGAAACACTTTCTGCAGAGTCATTCTGTAAATAAGTATTAGGCTTTGTGGGTCAGTCTGCCACAATTATTCACAAAAGCAGCAAAAGAAAATGAACAGACAAAGAACTCCAACAAATCTGGATTTATGGGACTTGATGTAACTAAGAAGTTGTCTAGTATGTATGAGGTCTTGGGTTCAAAATACATACACACATTAAAGATATTCACATATGAATTACATATAACTTTAGTACGTACAAAATGAAATTCGTTAATTATTTAAGATAGAAAACCATTTCTGCCTACGGACCATAGTCATCTGGTAGCAGACTGTAACCTGATCAAAAGCAACCAGAAGCTTCATAGTCAGATTATAGGAGTAAAATGTCAACCATTCATAAATGCAGTTTGGAAGTATCTCCTGAAAGTGAAAATGTATAATCAATCGTTTAAGCTAGCAGTTGCTATGAAAAAGAGCAAAAGACCTAAAAACTAACCAAATATTTACTGGAGGTTAAATGAATTATATCCATTTTATTATTTATTATATTCATTTTATTATTTATTATATTCATTTTAGTCATTTATCCAAATTATATCCATCCAAAAGAAGTCTATAGAGTAGTAAGAACATATATTTCACAAATGAACATATACTATAAGTACAAAAAGAGAATAAATGATGTATAATTCCATTTATAGACCGGGCGGTGGTGGCGCACGTCTTTAATCCCAGCACTCGGAAGGCAGAGGCAGGCAGATTTCTGAGTTCGAGGCCAACCTGGTTTACAGAGTGAGTTCCAGGACAGCCAGGGCTACACAGAGAAACCCTGTCTCAGAAAAAGACAAAAACAAAAACAAAATAATAATAATAATAATAATAATAATTCCATTTATAGGAACTCAAGTCAAGGTTGGTTACCAGCACTCGAAGAGGCACAAGCAGAACAGACCTCTGTGAGCTAAGGGCAATCAAGTCAACAACAGTGCTGAGGTTTGGTACTTTGCTATGTATTGTAATGCTAAGTGCAGCCCCATACCAGATTGCCCTAGATACTAGAGAGCTTGCAAAGCTATGTGACTTTGCAACCAAGCTATTTCTGATTGGTGAATAAAGATGCCTAGAGCCAATTGCTGGGTAGAAGAGACAGAGGTGGAGTTTAGGTTCCTGAGCTTAGAATTAAAGGAGAACCACCAGGGAAGAAGAAGGAGTAGAAGGAAGAAAACCTTGGATTAGGAGTCAAGAAAGCATGAAAGCATGGCCCAAATCTCCATGAGGGCTAGGCAACTGGAGTTAAGAGCAGCCCAGATGAAACACAGTAAGGAATAACTCAAGGTTTTCAATAGGAAATAGGTTTCAATAGCATAAAGGATAGATACCTCCCCAACTCTAATGTCGATTAAGGCTTATTGTAAATACAAAGGTTGTATGTCTCTTTTATCTGGGACCTAAATGATCAAAGGCAGGGTACAAACTCTGGATTGAGATTAAAAACTTCTACAATAGCAAATCTCAATCTATGCAAGGCTACACAATGATATCTTATCTCAGAGACAGAGGGACGGAGGGAGGGAGGGCGGGCAAGTGGGAAAGACAGACAGACAAACGAAACATTAAGAAAACTCGAAGTACTCTCAGATGTTGAAAAGTAAAAATAATAGTTATCCTTGAAAACTGGAGATGTGGCCCAGCAATTAACACTTCCTGTTCTTCCAGAGTACCAAAATTTGGTTCTCAGCACCCATACTTCACAAACATGCACTGGAAACACCATCCCAAAGCATGCCAGTGAGACCCTGACCAATGTGGCATAACAAGGGCTCATGCCAAAACTTCCAAGTCTCACTTTTAACACGTCTACAAGTGCAGACTCTTTCAGGTACACACACGAAAATACACACTAACAGGCAAATATAATACAGAAAAAGTAAATGAATAGTTGGACAATTAAGAATTAGGTCAAAATGTTCAGATCTGAGACAGAAGGAAGGACCATCCAGAGACTGCCCCACCCAGGGATCCATCCCATATACAACCACCAAACCCAGACACTATTGCATATTCCCGAAAGATCTTGCCTACAAGACCCTGATACGGCTGTCTCTTGTGAGGCTATGCCAGTGCCTGGCAAATACACAAGTGGATGCTCACAGTCATCTATTGGATGGAACACAGAGACCCTAATGAAGGAGCTAGAGAAAGTACCCAAGGAGCTGAAGGGGTCTGCAGCCTTATAGGAGGAAAAACAATATGAACTAACCAGCACCCCCGGAGCTCATGTCTCTAGCTGCATATGTAGCAGAGGATGGCCTAGTCAGTCATCATTGGAAGGAGAGGCCCTTGGTCTTGCGAAGATCATATGCCCCAGTACAGGGAATGCCAGGGCCACGAAGCAGGAGTGGGTGGGTTGGGGAGCAGGGCAAGGGAAGGGTATAGGGGACTTTCAGGATAGCATTTGAAATGTAAATGAAGAAAATACCTAATAAAAAATATCAGACAGGTTTAAATAACATTCAATTGATGAAATATAATGATGTGTATTTGGTGGGTACCACATAATACTTTGTGTATTGGTGGGTACAAATCATAATCTTTTGCTTTTAAAAATAAAAATATATTAAGTATAAAAAATAAAGAATTAGGTCAAAGACAAACCTGGTTTTAGCCTGCTATATGGTTCATATTCATGTTCCAGAGCACAAACAATCATCTTCAAAACCCGATGCACCGCACTGCTGTCCAGACGGCAATCTAGAGGCCCTATAACAAGACTCTTGGTAGACTTTTCTTGGACTAGTCCCAAATCCTCATTTTTCCCTGAAGTAAAGTCTTGTTGACTTGTTGGACCTAGAAGAAGTCAATTTTATACTAACATTTTAAACTCCAAGCAGACATAAAAAGTGAATGCATAAATGCAGTATTTAATTCTAACTAACGAAAACTACACTTACAAAAACAATGCAAAAACGAGAACCCAGGGAGTTAATCATATGTTCCCTTCTCTTTATAAAAGAGACCCGACCTTCAAGATCAATTCTGAAGCTTTTCAACCCTTCAAACAAGCTGTCTTTTCCTGACCGGGAGCCCTTATACTACTTGCTAGCTCCTTACCTATACTATGTTCTTACCGTGATTTATAATATCATGTACTTAAATGACTAAACTTAAACCTGTGTTCAGCACTGAAAGAACGTTTCTATTTTCATGCTCAAAACAATCTTTTTAATAAAAATACCTATATAGTTTTCAAAATGTATTAAGTATAGAAAAGGAAGTGGTTTATTCTGACATACTAAAGCAAAGTAAAATTTTATATATACAATTTTTATATTTAATATAAATGAATACAATATTACTTGGCTACTGTAAATATTTTCAAATAGCTGCACAAGAAATGCATTTGAAATGCCAGAATCTATTAGAAAATTCAGTTACAACACTAAAACTCTATTACAGCGCTAAAATTAAGCCATTCCCCACAAAATGCATGGAGGTTCAAGTAACAATGCAGCCTGCCAAGGGCCAACGCAGCCTGAAGATGACTTTAGCTTCTGCTGCCTAAGGAAAGGTAAATACAAAGCCAGGAGAAAGCAGTACCTTTGCCGCTGCTGTGCTCCACTGTATACAGGTAATCCATGTAAAACGCACCAAACCTCTGTATGCCAGCTATGTCAGTGTGTGTCTCCTGCCAACAAGGACATAGAAACACAAGAGTGGGCAAAACACAGTGTTAACACACAATACATCTGATTCAAAGCCCTCTGAGGACTGCATCAACTCAAAGGATTGCTAATACAAAGAAGAGAGGCAACTCAAAGAATTCACCTAAAACAAGCCGTGTTCCTGTAATGCTGACCTCACCGGTAGCCAGCCAAACTTCTTTTTTTTTTTTTTTTAAATTATTTTATTAGATATTTTCTTCATTTACATTTCAAATGCTATCCCGAATGTCCCCTATACCCTTCCCCCACCCTCCTCCCCTGCCCACTCACTCCTACTTCTTGGCCCTGGCGTTCCCCTGTATGGAGCATATAAAGTTTGCCAGCTGTACTGGCTAGTTTGTGTCAACTTGACACAGCTGGAGTTATCACAGAGAAAGGAGCTTCAGTTGGGGAAATGCCTCCATGAGATCCAGCTGTGGGGCATTTTCTCAATTAGTGATCAAGGGGGAAAGGCCCCTTGTGGGTGGTGCCATCTCTGGGCTGGTAGTCTTGGGTTCTATAAGAGAGCAGGCTGAGCAAGCCAGGGGAAGCAAGTCAGTAAAGAACATCCCTCCATGGCCTCTGCATCAGCTCCTGCTTTCTGACCTGCTTGAGTTCCAGTTCTGACTTCCTTGGTGATGAACAGCAGTATGGAAGTGTAAGCCGAATAAACCCTTTCCTCCTCAACTTGCTTCTTGTTCATGATGTTTGTGCAGGAATAGAAACCCTGACTAAGACACCAGCTATACTTCTTACTAGACATTTTGAACACTGTATCAGTAATGACTGGCCAATGAATAGCTTTAATAGAGTAAGTAGTCACTTTGTGTGTCCCTTTATCACTATCACAAAACTGTCTAATACTGTATCCTCTCAGAGCTAGTCCATAATTCCTTCAATTATACTGACAAGAAACATCTCAAACACTGAAGGTAGACTGAAGTGTGCCCATCACACCAGAAACATCAAACTCTTTAGTTAATGATGAAAGCCAATATTAAAAAAAAATTAAAATATAAATTATAAGTTTGTATCATATGAATACAGGATAACTTAAATTTACATGAAAATGTACCAATATTCTATAAGCATATTAATACATGTTACATGAAAAAAATTGAAAAAAGACTAGGAAGTATAGAATGAAATGTCATGATCATTTTCACCAATCTTACATTTTAAAGAACAAAAATTAATTGAGGTAAATCTATGTGTTTCCTCCAAACTAATTAACTGTTGTAAAGTATAAATATGGTTGTTGTAGTATGACCAGAGTTAGTACAAAGAGCTAAGCATTTCTGTACATCCCTTATTCCTATCTAAGTGTAAAACTGGACTAAAACATTGCAAATGTTTCAATAAACCATCAGTGCTTAAAAGAAACTGAGAAGAAAATCCTAATCACAAGTATTCACACAATGTGTTCACCTAATCACACAAGAATTTAGTTCAAGTATCTGTCCCCTGACCTTATGATGAGCTGCATCCAAGATAAAGTCCGCACGGGCACCATTGTTCTCTGGGCTCCGGTAATCAAACAACGAATTTGTAAGGTATGTCAAACCTTTTGTGCTCAAATTTTCACCACAAATGAAGAAGCAGGCTTCCTAAAAAATTAATGTATAAATCACAACAAGAGGAAAAGTCATTAGACTATTAAAGAAAGGTTTGTTTGTTTGTTTGTTTGTTTAACATTCCACTCATTTAGCACTCAACAGAAATAACTAAAGCTTGAGGTCCCATAAACAGGAAAGGAATGGCAGCTCCATGGGTATATCTTATTTTCACAAACATTAAATAAACAAAAGGAATTCCAAACGACTGCCATTGACAACAAAGAAGCATAGGTGAATGGAATATACTTGCAATGATTTCCAAGAGTTGTGCGCTATTAACTTTTCATGTCTTCTGAGATATATAACTTCTTGCAAGGGAAATGCAGAGGGAACAGAACAGGCCTCTTGCAAACAACTGACAAAGGTAGCCAAGCAGATCTCTCATGGTCATTATTATAAATCATTACCACTGCAGCCATCTTGAACAAGAGCGAAATCTTGACTTACCGTTTCACTCCTATTCGTATGTTCATCAAAATCTCTAACACCCAGAATTCCTTTAAGACACATGGCTCTGCAACCTACAAATCCAATCTGACAATCAAAGAAAGGTTCTCCCATCATAAGAGCCTGTAAAAAGAAAGGAACATCAAAACTAAGAACTTGTAGTTAATAAAGGAAGGTATTACAGGCTGTCCTTGTAGACTTCCTACAGAAAACACTGTGAGGATTGTTGCCTTTCAAATACATTCAGAGACACATTCTATGCCACAAACTGCTTTCTTGTCTGTCTTCTCAAACCTCCTTAATGACTGGCACTCCATGAACATCAAGCCTCCCACACCCACATAGTCATGCTATGAAACAAATTCACATTCCATATCAAAAGAATAATTATTCAACTAATAACACTAAGAATGATTTGTAAGACTATAAATATTTTAAATACATGACTATGGCAAAGGCTGTGTTCCCAGGTTTAATGGTGAAAGGTTACCTCAATTGTAGTTCCTTCTTGTTCCCAACACAAAACTTCCTTAGATTTTACTTTCTGTGGGCTATAATAGCTATTTTCAGCTTGCATTTCAGTGAGCTAAGAAATAGAAGAATATTAAGTAAATCAAAACTAGCCGTAAATAGCAATGCACTGTCATTTTTCACTATGAATCATGAAAACAAGGCCAATTTTAAGAGTCAGGAAATTTAACTATTAAGCAGAAAAACAGGTGCAAAAAAAGAAATAAACCAGCTGTTACAGATTATCCATGGACTACAGAATGGTCAAAACACGTGAGTCTAAACATAAATACCACACTTTAACTCCTTCATTACACTTAAAAAGTGAAAGCTACATATATTCACAGTCCCACTCATAAAATGGTTCAAAAATCTACCAAAGATGTATTTTATATACTATGACTTTAATTCATTTTATTCTCTCATATTTTCAACTGTTTAATTTCTATCATTTCCAAGAGTTTTCATTATTTTTAAAGGAAAAGCAAGCTAAGGAGAATCACAAGTAGAATCCACGAGACGCTCTGGCTCCAGGGGGAGGTAGGACGGCAGGTGTTCATCCCCACTGCCCCACATGACCCCTCCACAGATCTACTCAGGCAACCACACATCTCCCCTCCTGGAAACAGGCACCAACATGGGCAGTGACACAATACAGACAGTGCTGTTTCCCTGCAGCTTGTACTGGGTGACTTTATGGATCAAATTTTTTATACTAGCTTAAATTACATCCTTTTGGATGTTATTGCTTGGTTGACTGGTTTTGTGAGATACTGTCTCCCTATGTATATGTATCCTTGGCTCACCAGTGTGTATACCCCACTGGCCTGCCCAAGTTCTGGAAGTAGGAGAGCGCACCTAACCTTACACTCCTTTTCTATGAACACAATGGGCTATCTAATTTTCATCACAAAATGAAAAGACAAAATTACAGGATTGAATTACAGTCTAGAATTATCAGTACTGCATCAGTTTTTGGTTATGGTTTGGTTAGGAGTGCATGACAGGATAAACTGGAAACTAGCAGAGGAAATAGGAGCAGGGACGCTGCACTACTGCAGCAGCTTCTCTGTAACTATGACATTCCCTCCCAGAATGAAAGGGTTATTTCTTTAATTAACATGTACTTCTTGGGTTTAGCAATGATTTGGTTATTGTTATTCCTGTAAGATGGAGATATAACAGTCTTCAAATTGAAATGCAAAGATAGAGATCACAGTTTTAAAAAATGTAAGACAATTGAAAATTGAACTGGAAATTATAATTTTTAGCCTGATTATACTGAGAACCAACTAAGCATTCTTATTTACTCTAATAATTCTATATTTTTTCTCTTACAGCATAGGTCTTTATTTTTTATGTTTCTAGTAATGACATTCTCAAAGTTGTTATTTTTTAAACATAATTTGGAAAGCTAAAATATTAAAGTAAAATTGAATTTTTAAAACTCGATCAGCCTTCAGCTGTCTACAATTACTCCACAGAAAAAGCAATTAATTGATTAAAAGGACTTAAACATTACAAAATAACTTAAATATTACTACAAAAATGCTACATTTAATTTGGCATGATTTTTGTTGGACTAATATCAACTGTTCAAAATGCTAATAGGGAAATATGACCTTATTTTCTGACCAGAATATAAACCACAAATTAAGTCCATACATTCTTCAGATCCAAACAGAACCCTGAATCCCAATGCTTTCCTCCTACATCAGCACATTTTCCCTAGAGAAGCACAAATGCTTTATATATCAAAAAATAGTTACTGACTGGTAACAAGCACAGTACAATGCTCCAAAGATACTTTGCATATAAATACCTATACTGAGTCTATGAAGCATAATTAATTTTTATCAGTAAGTTAACAAAAATGTAATACAATAATCTCAATTTTAAAAGTGAATGAGCGAAAATCATTTAAAAAGCTCTGAATAAAGTGGGAGTGGGTGGGTAAGGGAGCAGGGTGGGGGTAGGGTATAGGGGAATTTCAGGATAGCATTTGAAATGTAGATGAAGAAAATACCTAATAAAAAATTGGAAAATGTTTAAAAAAAATCACTGACTTTCCTCACAAAATAAAGTTTTGGTTGGTTGTTTGTTTCATGGTGAAATCACCCTTTTATTTATTTCTTTATTACATATTTCCTTTATTTACATTTCAAATTTTATCCCCTTTCCTCATTTGCCCTATGAAAAAAACCCTAACCCATTCCCACCTCCCAACCCACCCACACCCCCACACCCCTGCGCACTAACCCATCCCCTCCAGCTTCCCTGTCATTCCCCTACACTGGGGCCCTTCACAAGACCAAGGGCCTCTCCTCTCACTGATGTCCCAAAAGGTTCATATTGATGTTCCTACTATGGAGCTGCAAACCCCTTCAGTTCCTTGGGTCCTTTCTCTAGCTCCTCCATTGGAGATCCTGTTCTCAGTCACAACATAAAGTTTTAAAAAATATATCCTGAAGTACCGTTTTAGAACTCATAGTCTGTGGATAGCTTGCAATTATTGTCAATGACTATGACTAACTTCACGTAGTCATGAAGTCTGAGCAGTTTGTTGGATAACCTGGAATTTAACAGCATATAAATCAGTGGGGAAAGCAGGACAGCACAGGAAAACAAAGTGCGTAAAGAACAAATGAGAGCAAACTGCCATCTGACCCTAAGGCTCAGTGCAGAGCAAGGTACAAATCAGATCCTCCACCACACCCACACAGTCATCCAACAAGGAACATGCAACTTTATGAAGAACGATGAGACTCTACTCTTTTATCTGCTAAGCCGCCTGCCCCTTCCCGGTTAAAGTTACAATGATGCTAAAATATAAGCATTCCTAAATGTTAACAGATAAGAGAAACAATAGAAAATAAAGAGAAACCTACTTTAAAAGTCACAGTCGCCTTTGTGCAATAAAATCCTACAGAAACAATGGGATCCTTCAGCAGTTGAGCTTTCTGTTGATGCATGATTGATGCAGGGTCAGTCCCAAGGTCGTCTTCCTCACCATCATCATAACTCACAATTGCAGGAACAAATGACCAGGCCCAGGACACCCATCCCTGAGGCTCCTCATATTCCTGTGAATATAACTCCTGGCCTTTGTACGGAGCAGGATACTGCACATCTATTCTACTTTCATCCTCAGTACCTGCCAATAAAAATAGTCATTTTAATTAAATAATGAACATTTAAATAAAAAAAATAGTTTCTTTGGTAATCCAATGTATGTGCTCTAAGCACGTAAAACATCCAGGAGAATTTATCTTCCCAATCAAATATACAATAAAGGTTTCCACACAATGGCTGTTAGACAATGAAGGCAAGACTACTGTAGGATGGGAGGCAAGAATAATGAACTCTTTAAGCACCCCATCTTATGGCCTGGAATAAACTATAAGCCACAGCCATGAAAGGGGAAACTCAATCTGAGTTTAGGAGTCTTCCTCAGATGAGAAAACAGTGTAGCAGATGCAGCGGGAACTTAAACTGTTTGACAGGCACTCTACCCAATCTAAGACTTAAAGCAAGACTAATATGAAACATTTCCAAGTAATGTCACTATCTGCTGAAACACAAAATGTGTAGAACTCAGCAAGATAAAATCTAGAATGTCTAGCATTCAATTAAAACTACTAGGGAGTCAGATACAGTGGTGTTACAGTTATGGCTACACCAGAGGCTTAGCAAGGCCTGCTGGAGCCCAACAGTTTGAATCCAGACCAGACAGCTAGTAAGAATCTCCTCTCAAACAAATAAAAATAAATAAAATTATTAAGGCAAATAAAAAAAAATAATGAAGGAAAAGTAAAACAACAGAAACAGGTCCAGAAATAATAAAGATCAAAGTATATAGAGGGCACGTATTCCAAAATGCTTAAACAGGTTAAAAAGAGACATGAATCATATGATTCTCCAACTGAACTTTCAAACACAAAAATATGGTAGATAAAGCTAAAAGCAGATAATTCACAGAAGAAAACCACTGAGTTATTCTGGGAATAGAAACTATATAAATTAAAACACACAAAGAAAGAAAAACTAACAGATAAAGAAAGCTCAAAAGAGCTCCAGCAAACAAGTCACCTAAAATACATGTCTGGAACTCTATATGATAGAAATGAAATATGTTCACAATTTGTCCACATATATATGCAAGCTGAGAATGCACAGATCTAAATGCTTCAGTGAACCCCAAGTACAAATAACAAAAAGACAGCACCCAACAGGTATCATTATCAAGCTGCTCAAAACTTCCCAAGAGGTTTGCAAGTTTTTCCAAACATAGACCTACACAATAATGTGGGGAGCAGGAGCGGCCGCAAGAGCCAAGAGGGCACCCTGGCTCATTGCCAAGCCCCATGATCCCTACTTACCAAGAACCTGAGCCTTTGCACTTGAACGATCCTGTGCTGTCTGCCTGATGAGTCACTGGCCTATCACTGCACACCCTGCCTGCATGCACAGCTCATGTTCAGAGCGTGCTGAATGCTGATTGGATCCAGGAGAGGGGGGAGGGATGAGATCAGAGGGCAGAGGGAAAAACAAAAGAGAAACTGGACGAGCCGGAGATAAAGATGGGAGCTGCTTGAAACCCTCCTTGGCGTTCATGTCGTTTTCCCACCCCCAACCCCATCTCTGCCGGGCGGAGTGCGGGAAAGTGGCATCTGGTGGCCCATAAGGGGAAGAAAAGAAGAAAAGGCCAAGAAAGAAGCAGAAAAGAAAGAAAAAGCAGAAGCCAGGAGGAAGGAACAGGAAGCCAAAGAAAAGCAAAGACAAGCTGAATTAGAAGCTGTTCGGTTGGCTAAGGAGAAAGAAGTTAGAAAAAGAAAAGGCAGAAACTTCGGAACTCATGCAAGAGCTGGAACGAGAAAAAGGAGCTATGGGAGAGTTCCGTGGTAAGTAAGAATTAATCTAGTGCTAGGAAGAGGATCCCCGGTACAGGGACGAAGTTAGGCTCCCGGTGTAGAGACAAAGTTAGGCTCCCGGTGTAGGGACAGAGTTAGGAAAGTCTAGCCTCCAAACCTCAGATACGAAGCCATGGGATCCATTGCTTCAACACTGAAAGTAAAAACCATGCTAGCGCGGATTCTCAAACGAAACAGAGTTAAATTAAAAAATGAAACTCTAGACAAATTCTTGGAAACAATAATTAAAGAGGCACCCTGGTTTCTAGAAGAGGGCTATGTGAACCCCCGATATTGGGAACCACTAGGTCGAGACTTGCAGGCAGCGGATTCAACTACCCTATTACTGTCGGGCACATTAGCCATTTGGAATTTAGTCAAATTTTGCCTGGCAGACAAGAGTGGAAAGTATACTGCTGAGATAGAAAAAGGGGTAGAAGCACTGGAGGAAGTAAAGGAGGTTATGTCTCAACATAGTGATCAGCAGAAAAGGAAGGAGGCTAAAAGACAGGAAAGTACTGATGAGAGTACAGAGAAATCTTCAGATAGTGGAGATGAAGTAGCTAGCATAATATCTAAGTTGAGCTTTAAGCGAGGAAGACCGCAGGAGTCCTCGGCGACTCCCTTACCCTCACTTCCTCCTTATACAGGGGACGAGGGGAGTGAGTGGAAACGCAGTCAACATGCCTCGATGTGGCAAAATCTGCCTCACGAGGTTGGAGCCTTCCCAGTATTTCAAGACAAGCAAGGGCAGCGATATCATGAGCCATTAGAGTGGAAAACGATTCAAAAACTTAAAGAATCAGTAACTACTTATGGCTCTCAAGCTCCATTCACTGTAACTCAAGTGGAAGAATTGCAGAGATTCTGTATGACTCCTTGGCAGAATTGGCAGACATTGGCAGAACTTATGTAAGGCGGTCTTATCTGGAGGGGCCTATTTAAGTTGGAAGGCTGCACACCTTGAAGACGCTCTTGAACAGGCTGCCGTGAATGCCACCAATGGCCAGCCTGCTTGGAGTGTAGACATGCTCATGGGGCAAGGAAATTTTGTGAACAACCAGACCTCTACAAGTATATGAACAAATTAATAATTGTTCCCTCAAGGCATGGAGAATGCTTTCAGGGACAGGAGATCTAAGATCCAGCTTGTCTAAAGTTATACAAGGGGAGAAAGAATTT
>NC_034606.1:2428760-2431737 GCF_900095145.1 Mus pahari | reverse complement strand
GAAGGGCCTAACCAGTGGATGCTTTTCCTGTGGCCAGGCTGGGCATTTTAAAAGAGATTGTCCCAATTGCCCGTGGCCAACTAATGCAACTCCCATGAGGTGCCCGAAATTATGTTCACGATGTTGTAAAGGCAACCATTGGGCGGGGAACTGCCAATCCAAGTGGGACGTAAATGGTTGTCCCCTTGAGCCAGTCGAGACAGGAACCAATTCAAAAAACAGGCCACGGGGCCCTCTGCCCCAGGGCCCTCAAATATATGGAACACTGCAGCAAACACCCACCCTGTGGCCCATCCTGCAACAAGTACCCAGACACCCTCGCATAAGGGTGCCCCCAGAAGAGCTACAACAGAAAGTGCAGGATTGGACATCTGCGCCACCACCAGACTCACATTAATCCCAGAGATGGGGGGTGCAAGTAATTACTTCTGATTTTAAAGATCCTATCCCAAAAAATTCAGTGAGGCTATTATTAGAACGCAGTTCAGCCACTTTAAGAGGACTAATAGTGCACCCTGGAATCCTGATTATGAGGGAGAGGTGAAGATTATGGTCTCATACCCAAGAGGAGTGTCCGCAATCTCACCTGGAGATAGGATGGCACAAATTTTGTTACTCCCTAGCTATCATGCACACTTTCCTACAAAAGGCCTAATCAGAGGAAAGAAGGGGTTTGGATCCACTGGGGACCCAGGAGTGTGGTTCTCTATGGATTTAGAAGAGCGTCCCCTTTATAAATTAAAGATACAGGGAGTTACCATTTGGGGATTGTTAGATTCTGGAGCTGATAGGAGCATTATAAAGGAAGCAGATTGGCCTTCAACGTGGCCTATTCAGCCCTCAGCTCAGATTCTAAGGGGATTGGGGTTTGCTCAAGACCCAAATTTCAGTGCAGGAATTCTATTGTGGGAAGATAACCAAGGTCATAAAAGAAGTTTTCAACCTTTTGTATTGAGTATACCCATATCCTTGTGGGGTAGAGATGTCATGAAACAGATGAGAGTAAGGCTTATTACAGGCGGCAATTGAGCCCTCAAAGTGGGGCTATCATGAGTAAAATGAATTTAAAGGAGGTAGGGGACTAGGAAAGCATGAGGATGGCCGTACTTCCCCCATCCCTGCAAAAGGCAATGAAGGAAGACATGGATTGGGTTTTTCCTAGGGGCCACTGAACAAATGGCCATCAAATGGAAAAATAATGTACCAGTGTGGGCACCTCAGTGGCCCCTACCTAAAGAAAAGTTACTTGCAGCTCAGACCCTAGTCAAAGAGCAATTAGAAGCTGGTCATCTTTAAAAAATCCATATCTCCATGGAATCTGCCCATTTTTGTGATAAAAAGAAGTCAGGTAAATGGAGACTTTTACAAGACCTTCAAGCAGTAAATGCTGTTATGGAGGTCATGAGCCCAGTACAGCTTGGCCTTCCCATGATATCTGCATTACCCAAGATTTGGCCCACTATTGTAATAGATTTAAAAGATTGTTTTTTACCATTCCATTGCATCCAGATGATACAGACAAATTCGCTTTTACTCTACCATCCATTAACCATGCCTCCTCTGATTCACGATACGAGTGGACAGTATTACCACAAGGGATGGCGAATAGTCCTACATTGTGTCAACTGTATGTAGATAAAGCTTTAGCTTCTATTAGACAGCAATTTCCTAAGATAATCATATATCATTATATGGATGATATATTAATTTGAGGTCAAACAAAAAAAGAAATATAGGATGTATACCATAATATGATACAACAGTTAGAAAAATGGAAATTGGTTATGGTCCCTGAAAAGGTTCAATGTGGGGATGTAAAACAATGTTTAGGAGCAAAATTAACTGATAACATGGTGGAACCTCTAAAGCTAACTTTGACGTTAGATAATTTACAAACTTTAAATGACTTTCAAAAATTATTAGGAGACATTAATTGGATTTGCCCATATTGCAANATTTCTAATGCAGAATTACAACCTTTGTTTGCAATCTTGAAAGGCAATTCGGATTTGCATTCCCCTAGACAATTGACTATGAAGGCTCGAGAATGTATATAAAAGGTACAACAAAGTCATGCTAAAGCTCAGATCGATCAAAAGTCTTGCTAAAGCGCAGATCGATTGTATAGATCTTTCTTTGGCTGTCTTATTCTGTGTTATTGCCACTGAGTTTTCTCCCACAGAAGTCCTGTGGCAGAAAGAGCCCTTAAGTTGGGTGTATTTAAATCATTCACCCGCAAAGGTATTATCTTGGTACCCTGAAAGTATGGCACAATTGATTATAAAAGGTATTAAAATGAGCCTGGGAGCCTTTGGAAAATAACCTGACATGATAATCACGCCCAACACACCTAGGCAGGTGGAGGTATTGGCAGCCACAAATGATGAGTGGGCAATCCTATGTACCAGTATGACCGGCATATTTGATAATCACTATCCCTCTCACCCAGGGATACAATTTATAATTCGCAGTCCATTGATTTTTTTCCAAAAATAACTAGAATTGAACCCACTGCTGGTGCGGTAAATGTGTTTACAGATGGATTGAAAGGAGGGGTAGGAGTGGTTTATGTGGAAGGAGATGCCCACGAGTTCATCTGTTCCCTTCTCAATCTGCACAAGCGACAGAATTACATGCTGTCCTACAAGTGTTCCTAGAAATTGAAAAGGCCTTTGATTTGATTTCAGAAAGCCAGCATGTGGTCCAAGCAGTTCAACAATTGGAAAATGTAGGGTTAATTAAGGCAACATCCACTGTTTTTGACCTCTTGTCATCCTTACAAAAATGTATATGGGGTAGAATAAAATCCTTTTTGTATTATTCATATTAGAGCCCATACTGGACTCCCTGGGCATTGACAGAAGGCAATGATATTGCACATACGCTCACGCGTACAGTGTTCGCCTTTTTGTCTGCCTCCCCTTTTCAGCTTGCCTAGGAGTTCCACACAAATTTTCATGTTAATGCAGAAACCCTG
>NC_034606.1:2423771-2427761 GCF_900095145.1 Mus pahari | reverse complement strand
AAAAAAAAAAAAAAAAAAAAACAGAAAAACTATGCCAAACTCCTCCAGAAGCAAACAGCAGAGTTGTTTTCTTCCGCTGATAAAATAAATAAGTAAAAAATAAAAATAAATAAACCTAGCCACTGTCTTATGTCCCAGAAAGCAGTAATATTTTCTTTCATGTATGTGTATGTATGTGCACTGTACATGTGCTGTTCTAATGTGGAAGCACATGTGAGGGGTGTAGAGATGTAAGGTTGACATTAGGAATCTTCCTCCATTGGTCTCCACCATACTCCTTGAGGCAGGTTACTACAGATTCTGGCTGGCCAGCTTACTTTGCAGATCCAGCCTCAGCCTTCCAAGGACTGGAATCCCTGAGGGCCAGCAAAAAGAATGGAAATATGCAACCTCTGGAGGTAAGAGGTTGGGGGAACCCTCCAGAATATACCAGAGACCTGGGAAGTGAGAGGCTCTCAGGATTCAAAGAGAGGGATCATAGATGAAATGCCCTACAGTAGGGAGAGGGAACTTGTAGAGCTTGCCTCCAGCAGAAAGACAGGGATGGGGTTGCCATCCCACAGTCAAAACTCTGACTCATAATTGTTCCTTTCTGAAAGAACTGCAGGAATGAAAATGGAGAGGAGCCTAAGGAAAAGAAGCTACAGGCCCAAAGTGGGAACCAACTCAAGGGGAGGCTCCAAGATCTGACACTATTACTGAGGCTATGGAGCACTCACAAAAAGAGACCTATCATGACTGCCCTCTGAAAGACTCAACAAGCAGCTCAAAGAGTAAGAGGCAGATATTTGTACCCAATCAATGGACAGAAGCTGCTGACCCCTGTGGTTGCATTAGAGGAAAGCTGGAAGAAGCTGAAGAGGGAGGCGACCCTGTAGGAGGAATAGCAATCTCAATAAACCTGGACCCCAAGATCTCTCAGATACTCAAACACCAACCAAGCAGCATACGACTGCTGCTATGAGGCCCCTAACATATAGACAGCAGAGGACGACTGGGTCTGCGTTTAGTCAGAGAAGATGCACCTAACCCTCAAGAGACTGGAGGCCCAGGTGGGATGGGGGTGGGGGTAGGAACATCCGCATGGAGACAGGGAGTGGGGGAGGAGGAGCTATGGGACGTGGTATGGAGGTGGACCAGGAGAGGAATAAAATTTGGAGTTTGAAATAAATAAATAAATAAATAAATAAATAAATAAATAAAAAGAAAAGCAAACAAGTGGTTGCCAAGGCCAGCTGACATTTATGTGGGTTCCAAGGACCCAACCTCCAATCCTTAGGCTTGCAGAGCATATTCTTTTATCACTGAACCAACTCCTTAGCCCTGAGAGCAGCAGTTATTGAAGAAAACTTCATAGATTATATTTTATCAAAACTTAAAACTTGTGTCCATAAACTATCTCTTAAAATTGAGAAGGTTGGGCTTACAAGATGGCCAGTAGGTAAAGCATTTCCCCACAAGACTGACCATCTCAGTTCTATCCCTGGAAAGCACGTAAAAGTGAAAGAAAAGATGGGACTCCACAAAATTCTCCTCTGACATCCACACATGTACACACATGCACACAGAAACACACACACAGACACACCATGTACACACATATACATATCACGAACACACATACACACATATGCATACACACAAAATAACGTTTTAATTAAATATGAATAAGCAAGTCACAGGAT
This sequence comes from Mus pahari, assembly GCF_900095145.1. NCBI lineage: Eukaryota > Metazoa > Chordata > Mammalia > Rodentia > Muridae > Mus > Mus pahari. The sequence continues at coordinate 2,426,076 of NC_034606.1, read as the reverse complement.
GACAAAGAAAACTCATATGACTTTAAAGCCAGAATTTATAAAAACACAAATTGGTAATAAAATATAAAAAGCTCTAACATGGGCAATATTTAACATATCTTTTACAAGGATGGATAAGTTACTAAAGGCTGGTATCTATGAAAACACTTGAAATATTTAGTCATCAAAATTATGCAAGTGAAAACCATAAGCTATGACAACACAATCATCAGAATGGTGACAAATAAAAACATGCTGGCTTCAGCAAATGCTGTCAGGATGGAGAGTGACTGGAACTGTCACTTACTGCTGATAGACCTCAGTCTGCTATACTTTTAAAGTATAAAAATCAATAGTTCTAAATTAAATTTCTGTTATACCTACCTGTAAGGTTTCCTAATGTATCTTTACTGAGACAGGGGGGGTCTTCTGTTTCACCATCTTTAAAGCTGCCTATTTCTCCATAATACAGAGCAATCCCAAGCTGCATTATACGGATAAACATAGGTAGCTGCTGATCTGTGATAGAAAGCTTCAGACTCTCTACCAAGGTGTGAATCTGTAATGTGAAAAAGGAAAGCATCACCAAGATGTTTGAAGAAGATGTCTTTTGAAGTAAGTAGATCAATGTCAAGTCCTACAATGAGACATTATGCAAAAACCAACAATGTCTCAAGCATTTCTAATAATAAAACAAAAATAATATTTATACTAAAATTTTAGGAATTAAAAAATATTTACTGTGATGATTATGCTTTAGGATAAGTCAGATTAAGAAAGTTACTGTGGAAACAAGTAATAATCAAGATATATTCATATGAGATTTCTAAATTATTCTAGAAGAGAATTTATATAACTAGGTAACTGAAAATATGACTATTTCCTCCCTTCACCCTTTTTAAAAAATGGTTAAATCTAATTTCATGATGTCATTCTAGTAAAATTTCAATCACTCTTTTCAATTTTATTAATCATAGGCATCCTAAAACCATATGTTAAAATTGGCTAAGAGACTCACATTATAAATATATAAGTATGGAAATAATTAAAGTGTTATTATCAACTACATAAAATAAAGTAACTTTATGTCCAAGGAATTTTTCTGATAATTTTTAAAGAAATTAAAACATGACACAAAAATTTTAAAAAATAAGATTATCACCAAATATAACAAAGTTCTCCTTTGATTGTTAAGAAAGAGACAACTATGGAATGTTAACATAACTTGACTGTAATAGTTTCCTGCTGTTACATAAATATGGAGGAGAAAAAAATAATTAAGCCAAGTCTCTTAAAAAGTTTATTTTGAATAACTAAAATCAAGCCTAAAATCAAGTCTCTTAGGTTTATTGTAAGTAAGTGGCATTGGAGTATCTATGAAACATGAAAAAGAAATCATAATAATCATTATTGGAAATCAAGGCACCAAAATAACAGTACTCTCCAGGGGAGAACAATCTATGTTGCAGGGACAGAAAACTTTCATATAATCACGGGTTCCTTAAAAGTTACCTATGAATTCAACAGTGACTAAACTGTGAATTGCTTAAAAAGAAATGAGGGGGAAGGGAGAATATATAAAACGGCTGCTAAGTTTGTGTGAGAGAACAACTAGATTGGCTGGCTGACTAGAGAACTTGCTGGTTCATTGAACTGGATCTTGCTATACAACCCAACGTGGCCTTAAATGTGTAATCCTCCCACATTAGTATCCCGAAAGCCAGGATAACAGGTACGAATGCACAACACTGGCCTAACCTTTTGAGTTATGTCTGTCACATTATTTTAGACTATCTTTGGTTGCCTAATTCTTATAGCCCCATGGCTAATAACCACATCATGGAGGCCACCCACAATCTTACGCCTTGTTATAACCTTGAAGCAGGTACATTGTAATAGCAGCATCAGTAGAAACCATTCTGGCAAAACAAGCAATAAGAAAGGAAAATCTATCATATCTCTATCAAGTCACTTAAAAATCAATTTGTAAAGATTTCCTCACCAGCAAAATAAACAAAGAACTTGCATGGGCATATCAACAATCAAATACCCAATGATTTCCTTTATAATTCTAATAAATAAGTGCCAGTTAAACTGTCATTTCTTGCCTAACAAATTGGAAATATTTTTAAATATAGCTAACAAGAGTGTAATAGGATATTTCCCTTAATAATAATAGGTATATATCCTGGTATATACCCTAGTTAAACCTCTCTCTTCAATATAGATTCATAAGCCTTAAAAAATTTAAACACATTAATAAGATATTTACAACTATAAAATTATAGAAACCTTTTCTTTTTTTCTTTTTTTCTTTTTTTTTTTT
>NC_034606.1:2395146-2423681 GCF_900095145.1 Mus pahari | reverse complement strand
CTCTGCCTCCCGAGTGCTGGGATTAAAGGCGTGCACCACCACGCCCGGCTAGAAACCTTTTCTAAGGAATTAATCATACATGACTAAAAATTTATATAGAAACTTCATTCTTAAAAAGAAAATACATACGAGATCGAGCACATTCAGGCAGAAGAATCAATGGGGTGACCTCAGCTGTGACTCACTACACTGAGAATGGCTAAGATCAAAAACTCAGGTGACAGCAGATGCTGGCGAGGATGTGGAGTAAGAGGAAGACTACTCCATTGCTGGTGGGATTGCAAGCTGGTACAAAGCAGTTCCTCAGAAAACTGGACACAGTACTACCAGAGGATCCAGCAATACCACTCCTGCGCATATACCCAGAAGATCTTCCAACTGGTAATAAGGACACATGCTCCACTATGTTCACAGCAGCCTTATTATAATAGCCAGAAGCTGGAAAGAACCCAGATGTCCCTCAATAGAGGAATGGATACAGAAACTGTGGTGCATTTACACAATGGAGTTCTACTCAGCTGTTAAAAACAATGAATTTATGAAATTCTTGGGCAAATGGATAGATCTGGAGGGTATCATCATAAGTGAGGTAATCCAATCACAACACTTTGAAATTTATCCTGTTTACAAATAATGCAGGCAAGGGGCTGTGAGGATGGCAGAGACTGAGGGAAAGGCCAACCAATGACCAGCCTAACTTGAGATCCATCCCATAGGCAAGCACCAATCCCTAAAGCTATTAATGATATTCTGTTATGCTTGTCCTCTGGGAGGCTCCACCCAGCAGCTGACTCGGAAAGATAGAGACACCAACAGCTGAACAGTGGTTGGAGCATGGGGATTCTTACAGAAGAAGAGGAGGAAGGATTGTGGGTTCCAAAGGTGATAGGATCTCCACAGCGAGACCAAGAGTCAACTACCCTGGACCCTTGAGGATCTCAAAGTCTGAACAGCCAACCAAAGAACATACACATGCTGAACCTAGGCCTCCCCACACATATGTAGCAGATGGACAGCTTGACCTTCATGTGGGTCCTAAACAACTAGAAGAGGGGATGTTCCCAAGCTGTTGCCTGTATATGGGCTGCCTTATCTGGTCTCAGCAGGAGAGGAAGCACCTAGCCTCCCAGAGAACCAAGGTGGGGGGGACGCCCATAGGGACCCCCACATGCTCAGTAGAGAAGGGTGGGGGTAGGGAGGAAGGACTGTGGGAGGGGGTGACTGGGAAGGAGGCAGTGTGTGGGATGTAAAGTGAGTAAGTTAAAAAACATTAAAGAAAATACAAAATAAACTGCAAAAATAGAGAAAATAAAATAAATTATGCTCCCATCAATTTCTTTTTTTTTTTCTTTTTTTTTTTTCTTTCTGAGGCAGGGTTTCTCTCTGTAGCCCAGGCTGTCCTGGAACTCAGAAATCCACCTGCCTCTGCCTCCCGAGTACTGGGATTAAAGGCGTGCACCACCACGCCCGGCTCCCATCAATTTCTTATAACACAATCTAAAAAACATGTTTCAGGTAAAATATAGAAAGTTGTAACAGCCTCCACAAATTGCAAATGTATTGAAAAGCTACTTAAGCCTATGAAAAAGGTCTACAAATTACAAAATAAAAATGAGTAATAATTAAGGGAAAACTCTATTAAGTGATTGGAAAGGTGAGCCACATCCATTTAATATTTAAGATTTCCAGAAGCAGAACAATGGGACTAACTCATTTATCTATCTTATAAATTCTAATAAAATACTGAAAAGCTGGTTTCAGTTGATGAGTTGACAGAATCTGATATATGGTAATTGGTAGAAACCAAGAAAATTTATAAGCAAACTTCTTTATACTAAGGCACTTTTCAAAGTAAAACATCAGTTAAGCAACATACAGGTTATGGGCTGGAGAGACGGCTCAGTGGTTAAGGACACTGACTGCTCTTCTGAAGGTACTGAGTTCAAATCCCAGCAACCACATGGTGACTCACAACCATCTGTAATAAGATCTGATGCCCTCTTCTACTGTGTCTAAAGACAACTACAGTTTACTTACATATAATAAATAAATAAATCTTAAAGAAGATTTAATCTTAGATCACTGCTAAGATTACTGTAGTAATTGGCTCTAGTCTGAGGCCAAAACATTGTGGGAACTCCCCAATCAGGGTGAGCTCCGAGGCCTAACTTACATAAATTGACCTCACCACACAGGTTAATTACATGCCAATAATAGCCCTTCCTTCTAATTTATTTTTTATGTTTTTCTCTAATTTAGCCAAATCCTACAATAGATAATTAAATCTGCACTAATCTGCAAGATTACTTTATATAGTAAAGGCTCTACACACCCATTACTTGAGTTCAAAATGAATCTTGGAGCCAGGCATGATGATACAAGCCTATATAATACAAAATATTATGGAGGATAAAATAGGAGAATCATAAGTTCAAGGTCATCCTAGAATGTATATCCAGATTCTATTCCATAAAGTGTGTGTGTGTGTGTGTGTGTGTGTGTGTGTGTGTGTGTGTGTTAACAGCTGCTCCAAAGCTTTGAAACATAGGTTTATTTCCTGAGAGAGATACCAAAACTATTAACACTTTCCCTTTGATGTGTGTGTATATGCACATACATATACAATATATACATACAGGAGTGTATTATATATAAGTTCAATACGTAATATATATTCAAATACAAAAAGAAACACTAACAAATTTAGTTAAACCAATATAGATTGAACAGTGTGAAATAAAAGTAAAATATAGATGACTGATTCCTATCAAGAAAAACAAATTTTATATATAAACATAAAGTCAACATTATTGTACTTTACTGACTAGGCTCTATTGTAAAAGACAACAACTACACAACTCATTGAATATGGAGAGGTCAAGCTGGTGCCTACATAGAGCCTTTACCCCTAAGTTCTAGCATTTTTAGTACAATAGAGTACTCTGGATGCTACCCAAGGAGATTATAAACAGCAACCCAGCTAAAATCTCTTTGATCTACCAATGGTTATCTTCCTGGAGGATATGCTAGTACACTGGTGGCACAAAGCTTGTGGGAGTAACCAACCAATATCTGGTTTTACCTAATGCCCACTCCACAGGAAGGAACTCATACACAACATTGCTAAGGTGACCGAGAGCCCAAAACTAGATAGCCCAGCAACCTAAGAAAAAAACAAATACTACTGCTCTACCTAAAAAACATAGCCATAAAATGACTCCTAATGTCATTCTGCTATACTTATAGATCAGTGGCTTGCTCAGCCATCAACAGAGAAGATTCCTCCTGTGGCAGTTGGAACAAGTAAAAGAGAACCATAGCCAAACATTATGCAGAAAGAGAGACCTAGAAACACTCTAAACGTGATGTCTGCATCAAATCCCTCTCCTCAGGGCTCCCTGCAGAAGAGGTGATGAAAAGAGTATAAGAACTGGAGAGGATAAACGACACCAATAAAACAAGGCCCTCTGAGTCAGCACAACTGACACACAGCACAGAACTCACAAAGACTGGGACAGCATGCATAAGGAATGCGAGAGCCCTTTAAGTGTATATCATGGCTTCCAATTACTGTCTGTATAGGATTCCTGAGTGTGCAAATGAGTGGATCTCTTCATCTGTACCTGTATCAGTTTCTTGTGTCTTTTCTTGGGCTGCTTTTCTTCTGTTTTGTCCTAATCTGTTGGTTTGGTTTTTTTTTAACCTTATTTCATTTTACTTTATCTTATTAGTCTCTCTCAGAAGCCCATTTTCTAAGAGCCAGAAAAAGCATGGAAGGGGGTAGATATGGACTGGAGGGAAATTAAGGAGGAACCAGGAGTAGAGAGAGGGAAAACCATAATCAGAATATATTAAAGGAGAAAACAATTATTTTCAATAAAAGGGAAAATAATAGCAATTCCCATATAATGATGCAAGATTTATAGTTGTGTTCTCAGAAATATATTTCATAATAGTCTACCAGCAAAGTGTAGTGTCCTGTTTGAAGTTAGAACAGCCCTGAGCCAGGAACTAGGCATCCAGCACTCTTGTTCTGTGCTACCACTAACTTATTATACGATATCGACCTAATTACTTATCTGGGCCCTGGTTTCCACATCCAGAAAATTAAGAAGCTCCTTAAGGTCTTTTCAAGCTGAAAATTCCAAGGTTCTTGGAAATCAGTTTTCAAAGATTCAAGAAGATATGTTTTTTATATTTTTTTACAAGTGTACTTTACTACAATGTGGTGTAAAAAAAAAAAAGAAAATGCAATTTTTATATAGGCATATTCATAAAAAGTGATAATATTCAGAAAACTAGTAGATAATAAAACAAGATTTATGCTTACATACATACAATGTATATAGTATTACATATACTGAAAAGACATAGCACCTTAGAGAACAACAAATATTTACATGAATCAAAAGACATATCCTGGAAAGCTCCAGTATGCTATATTTTGATTTAGCTATTGAAACTATGGGTTAAAAGCTAATACTTGTCCTGGCATGGTAGCTCATGGTGGGTCAGCATACAGAAAACTAGGACAGGGAAATTGCCACTAACCTGGGGCCAGTCTGGGATACACAGTGAATTGCAAGATGGCCAGGGCTACAAAGTTAGACCCAGTTTCAACAGCAGCAGTAAAAATTTTAAGCAAACAGACTAAAGTATTGGTTTAGGTTATCATAACATACCTTATAAAACAGCTTAAGAAAATAACTAGTCTTCATATCATGTCAAGCAAATTATAAGGACTAAAATACAGATGGCTGCTGCTATGCTTAAGTTCCTGAGTAGTAGTGGATCTTGGGGCCTTTTTCTACATTTTTATCTGATGTTCTCAATACTTAAATAAAGACTAATAAGAGACAGCAAGACTAAAAAGGAAATGTATAGTTGCAGAAAAGGTTGCCTCCAAAATATCTCTATCAGAACACATTATACAAACAGTTAAGAATCTAAAGACCAATACTTAAACTTTTGTAAAAACAAATAGCACATACATTTATTAAGTTCATTTTTCCCTCTGATTATTTTCATTATAAATACCATGCACAAAAACCAATAAACAAAATAAAGGTATGTCAGCAGACTACTAGAAACAGAGATACTCACTTTAATAACAGATGGCATCTTGGAATTTAGGTTATCATATGTAAAATGCAGGCGAGTTCTAAAAGAACATTTGTACAATAAAGGATCTTGATAAAATTCAATTTTGCCACTGGCATTTCGTTTATCGAGACAAACTGTACAGTCAGAAAAATTGATAGCCTTCCTCAGTACCAGATCAGTGGCTTAAAAAAAGAGAGAGAGAAAACCACTGTGAGCCAAAAAGGAAATTAGAATGCAGTATGCAGTGCTAAATGTATCAAACACATAACATGTTACTACTTATTAAAGCCTCTCCTACAAATGAAAGCAGGGTAATGTCTGCCTACGTGGAAGGCACAAGCATAATCACAGTACGTGGAAGTTATTAAATCGTGTTAGCACTATATAGCTCTCTCAAGATAAGCACAAGAATGAGGCGAGTCATAGCTTCGAGCTTTAAGATTATCAACTTCCAAATGTTCTCACAAAGGCATGTGAAGCAATACACTCACTTTCCTTCACTAAAAAGCACTGAAATCTCAAAGCAAATATATTTTTAGTGCTACAACTCAAACACTGTAAAACATTGTGCATCACAGTTGAAACAACCAGATAGGTAAAAGGGAAGAAAAAATTTAAATTGTTTCATGGTTTCATAAACTGCTATTAACCTCCTGTAGTTATATATGAATTTTTGTATACATGCACTTTTCCCACATCAGATTCATAAAGCTTATATTACAGCTACCAAAAAGGGCTTCAAAAGAAGATTAAGAAATAAATGATATTTTATCATTTATGAAAAAGTATACACTAACACTATTTTTTTGACATTTACTCACCAGAAATATCCATGAATGCACGATCCCATAACTCACCCACGGTATAGCATTCAGCAGAAGTGATGTTGACAGAAAGAACAATGTCATCTTCAACATATTTTAGTATGAGATTATTTATAACAATGTTTACATTATTTACAACTCGTCTAATCAGACTCTGCACATATCCTACAAAGTAAAGAGAGCTCAATTAGCTACAAGTCTACCAATAAGTACTCTTGGAATGCAACTAAACAATGTATATAAAAAGTATTATTTTAGAATATTCAGTAAAGAAGAAACTAAAGTTTAAATAAATTAGACTAGCAGACAGCCAAACATACACTTTCATTAAAAGATGCAATAAGGAAACATGAACCAATATATTAAAGCAGAGATCATATTTAATAATGCTAACCTAGATCCCACACAATGATCTATAGAAGACTTTGTCTGGATTCTTCCTGTTTCATGTACAGTTGGTATGGCGTCTCATACCTATATTCCTAGCTACTCTAGAGCTGGGCCAGGAGAAAGAAGAGTTCTAGACTTGTTCTTCATAACAAGAAATGATCTCAAGAATTAATTGAATAATTCACAGGAGTGCAGCAATGTCACTACATGCTGTATGTGCCATGCATCCAAAGAAGAAAAGTTTCTTTTAAAAATAATTCCCATCTCTATAGTCCTTTGTGATAAAAATATCTAAGTTACATGTCAGAACAGAAAGCTGGGAGAAATGCTGCCAACTGATGGATCTAACTGCCCTTGCTAACACAGAACCTGACACAGTACAGGAGAAACATGAGTGCAGTAAGAAAACAGAGACTGAAAGGAAACTGAGGAACGCAGGGCTGCTGGAACAGACTGGTAGGCTGATCTCCTTGAGTTCTAAAGTAATCTGTTCTACATAACAAGTTCCAAGCCAATCAGTGCTATATGGTGGGGGGCAACAACAACTACAGGACTGGAGAGATGCTTCAGTGAGTAAAGTGTCTGCCACTCAGTATAGCAGCCTGAGTCCCATGGAAAAGGAGCCAGGTACTGTGGCACACACATATCTGTAACCAGAGTTGGGGAAACAGACAGGTGTATCCCTAGACCTCCACAGGCAGCCAGTTTGGCTGAATCGATGCACACCAGTCTCAGTGACAGACCCTGTCTCAAAAGGGTAAAGTGGAGAGCAAGAGAAAATCAATACTGACACTGTTAACTTCTAGCCACTATGTATACACATGCATGTACTGCATATATGCATGCACATTTCTGTACTGCACAGAAGTGCAAGAAAGAAAATAAAGAACACCGGATAAGGATAGCAAGAGCCTCAGAAAGTAAAAGAACTAGCCTCAGAAGCCTAGTGACCTGAACCTGACCCTGTGACCTACATGGTGGGGGGAAAAGACAATTCCTCTAAGCTATCCTCTACACATGACTTATGACACAAGTATAACATACATGTATACATAAAACAAACAAGCAAGCAAAGAAATGTAATAAAAATGTAAATTTTAAGTTTTTTTACACAAAGTGACAAAACAAAAATAAGATGGAAAAATATTAACCTCAATTATTTATGAAATATATGGAACAGCAGTTGTTCACCTAAAGTTTTAAAGAAAGATTTGTAATAATAAAAATAAAAAGCAATGCAGTCATACAAGAATTTTGTCACCTATGCTGAAAACATTAAAATTACTCATACATTTTAATTCTACAAATTAGTAAAAATTACTTTACGGAAATTAAGACATGTAAGTAAGGATTTACCTACCTATATGTCAAATATTTTAAAAATCTGAAAATGAAAACATACTAAAGAAAAACAGATTAAACTATAGAAAAAATACTCAAATGGCTACACTAATTTTAAAAAATGTAAAATATACTAATGTCCTGGAATCATGTTATTAGTAGACCAAGAAAATTTTCCAGGTAGCAAAACAAAGTGTGTGTGTGTACAGTAAAATGCAGTTCCAATTGTAGGTAAGTACTCTACCCATCTTTCCTATCGAATATAGCTATAAAACCTAGAAAAAGTACATGGAGGCCACAGCTACTTTCCCACTTTGAAAATAGTAAGCAAGGCTGGGATAAGAATAAAACCAGAGCTCAGAAAAGATAAAACTAAAACAAGAAATGTAAACCAAAACATGTCAATAGTCACACGCTTCTGATCACTTGCATGGTGTCAGAAAGGGTGGTCTGAGCTACACGAAATTTGTCAAGACTCAAGTTTATTAGCGCACAGCCACATTCATTACTTTAGTAATCATTTATGGCCTGTTTCATAATATTATCAGAAGACTGGCAAAAACATACTATGTTTTAAGTGTCCTTTCACAGAACATGGCCACTTATTATGCTACTGAAGATCAAAGACGATTAAATTATAGTTTCTGGCCCAATTAGTACATAGTTTTGAGGTTAACCAAACCTTAAGTACTTGCATTAAAGTGTGTGTCTGTATGTGTGTGTATGTGTGTGTGGTATGTGTTGTGTATGTGTTGTAACACATCTGTACATCTACATAGCAAAACACAAATTTATCTCTAAGCTTCCTAGCATACAATTTAAAAGAGAAAATATTTCATATTGAAAAATTTAAGTCAATTAAAAGACTCTGACTGTAAACAAAGCAATACCCTTCCAATCAGTTAGAATCAATCTCTTCTGGCCTTCATCCATTCAGAAATATGACATCAATCACAGCACAAGCACATGCACATACACATACACAAGTTTCCTAAGATCTTACTTTTACATCTTGAGGTTTTTCTACGCTGAGGTATTTATTTAAAAAAAAAAAACAAACAATGACAACAGCAACAACAACAAATAAAAAATAAAAAAAACGCTTACTGTTACCCACTGAATTGCTTTAACAATGTACTAACTGGTCAAGACGCACAATCTGAAAGACTGTTCTAGATACAGCTCCTGCTTTTTTTCCTGGATTTTTTCCCCCCTGCGGTTTTTTTGTTTTTTGTTTTTGTTTTTTTTTTTTTTTTTTGGATTAATAGTTAGAAAGCTATTAATCCAACAAAACAGTAGAACAAATGCCTGTCTACTGACAACAGCAAGACTTTTCTTAAAACTCATTTCTGGAGACGCTGGTAAGATTATTCCTTTGTTAAGAGAACTAGCTTTATTCCAGTAGAACCCAGTTCACACCCTGTAACTATGGGCCTTGGGCCCTCTTCTGGCCTCTGCAAGCAGCAGGAACACAAGCAGTGCACAGACACACGAAGGCAAAAACCCATATACATAAAAAATTTAAATATTAACATTTTAAATCATTTTCAGATGCATATAAATGTTCCAACTTCAAAACTATAAGCAAAGAGACATAACTCTGCACTAGGAAAACTAGAAAGAGGAGTTTGCCTCTATCATGAAAGAAATCAAGGCAGAATAATAGGTCATCCTTTAAACAAACGATCACTGTTTATCCAATCTGATTCTCAATTTTTCCTTTTTCCCTCTTTAGCAAAAATTAACTGATCCGCTTCCCAGGATTTGGCCAACAGATCCAGTTGCTTAACAACTTCCTAACTTTGCAATCAGGGTAAAAAGCATATGGTAAGCTCAAGCCACCCAGGTAGAACATAGCTCTGTTTTATGGCACTGAAAACAGCCAACTGTCATAATTCTAGTGGTATAAATCCTAATGCTGGTTCTGAAGAGTTATTAAATGTCTAGAATCCCAGTTCACAACAAGTCAGCCTTAGAAAGATTCTATCTGAAGTTAATAAGTAACATTTTGAGGTCTTTTTCAAGAAAAACAAAATACTGAACAAATCTTAGTTAACCTACAACTGACAGAAAGGAAGATGATAGAAAAGAGGACACAAGAGACTGGAGCAAAAGGCAAGTTTTATACACCATGAAGGATGCTGGTATTTAAGGAGACACATGGCCAAATTTGAGGAAATTAGGAAGCTACATAGTTAATAAATTAGAATCAACTACAGTTTAATTTACAATTTAATTTTTTCCAAAGGAGTAATTAGTAAGAAGTTAGAGAAAGTTCTGGAAATATATTAAGCAAATTTGGAAACATTTAGAAATATATTGTGGCACTGTCTTCAGCTCAAAAGAACTGAAAGCCAGATAGATTGCCACCTTTGCTAGACAGTTATATAAGCAATCAGCACTAAGTTGCCCAGAGCACTTGCTAAGGACGCTAATCTGGAGGGCAATAGTAACTGAACAGAAGAGTGTTCTGAGAATGGCAGGCTGCAAACTGTGCCTAGTCTAACCTCTGACATTGGCAGGATTAAACTAACAGAGAACCTACAAACCTAGGCACAACAACACAGGCACCAATCTCTACTACAATGCACAAAAACAGAGACCAATAAAAATTTTAAAAACCAAAGAAGTGACTAACAGTTGATTGAGAAGGCATTTAACAACAATGCTAGCTTCAAATAACCTTTTTCTTCATGAAATATTTGCCAAGGAAGTGTTTGTTTGCAATTCACTACCATCTCAAGTAAATTAAGACATCAGAAGGTAATAAAGGTGGTAGCTAAGGTTTCTTTCAGCTACAGCTACAATATCCTTTCATCTTTCTGGTAACTTTTAGAGCATCCAGTCAGCTCTCAGCACAAAGCAGAGCAAGGAAACTGAGTCTTTGCAGAGAGAGGCTCATCCTAACTTGCTGCAAAGAATGAACCAGATCTGACTGGAAGCCATCTGTGACCGCTCTGGACATGACATGTTCCTAAGCACATGTGCACATGGCCTAAACATTTTATGACAGCAAATAATACTGAAGATGTATATTCCACAAGCACTACCACATGGTCAGTAGTAACAGCAATGTCAACATTAGATTTACCTGGTGGTAAGTCAGGGTCTGCAGGAGCAGCCTGCTGAATTCTTCGGGGTTTTATGGATGATTTTGTGTTCTCAGCAGTGCTACGGTTGGTAGAATTAGAACCACAGCTTTCATGGTCATCCTATTTTTATTTTAAAGGAAAAAGAAACACTGATCACATTCAAGAACTAGGACATTTTGGTCAGCATATGAATTTATGATTACTAAAAGTGGTTAGCTCTGACAGTCTATGTAACCAATTTTCAAATTTTGCATTTACAAACAGCACTTAACAATAACTAATTTCAGGTCTGAAGAGATTCTCAGCAGTTAACAGCACTTGATACATAACATGAGGACTGTGAATCTCAGCCTACACCTGACAGGCCAAACACGGTGCTGCACACACCTGAAACCGCAGCACAGAACGAAGAAGAGACTGAAAGATCAATGGTGCTTCATGACAGCCAATCTAGTCAAAAACTACAAGCTCCAGGTTTAGCAAGAAACCGTCAAAGGAATAAGGTGGAGTGAGAAAAGGAACATGCAATTACCCTCCAATGTATACACCACGTACACATACATCTTAAAGCTTCTTTCTTTAGCGGGTACCAAAACAAATTATCTGACAATATCCAAAAAATTCTTATTTATGACTTTACAAAACTATAAGACTATTAATAGAAAATGTTTAATGATTTCCATAACCAAACACAAAATAAATGGAATTAATGAACAGCTCTTTGGCTTATATATTAAAATTCTAATTAGTTAGAATCAAGTAGTCATCTTATTTATCTTTAATTTTATTGATGTCACAATTCTTACAATTTTTGCATCTGACATAAAATGCTTACTAAATTGTTATTGGTATTAGATATAAAACTTACACTGCTTTGATATGGATATTGTTAAAACTTAAGTTGCATATTTTTATTTAGCTCCCTATTTATAAAATTCAAATGAGTATTAATTTTATGTCCTACATTAACACTTATATAACTGTTATATGTCTTAATTGGTGGACTTATTTCCTAAGATAAATTAGTTATGCCTATCCTGAAGGATTTCAAAAATCTATCAAAAACACATGTAACTAGTTCCATGCACTATTTTTTCTTTATTTTTTTAAAAGTAATAGAAAGAAGACAGTCGGTCCATTTGAGAAAACATGGTAAGTTGGACCTTAAAATTCACTACACACACACACATACCTACTAATTAAATGTAAAAGGAAATAGATATAAGAAAAAAATAGCTAAATAAGGTATCCTCAACTCATTATTCTCCTTTTAAGAATAAAAGGACACACTTTTAACCTACAACATGCAAACGGGTCATGAGAAAAGTACCCACACAAAGGTTAAATGATAATGCCCTGCCCTGCCATCACTTCACTATTCAATTATTATTATGACATTTATAATAATAATGGGGAGAAAGTTACTTTTTATTTCACACACAAAAAAGATTTAAAACAAAAACCAATTGCTAAATTTGCTGATCTAATTGTACTAAGAGCAAATAAAAAGTATGAAAAGACCTTTCAAAACGAAAAATCCAAGGGCTGGAAAGATGACTCAGCAAAGCTGTTAGGCTGGAACCCCTGCTCTTCCCCTGCATAAGCTGGAAAACCCTCTCTGCCCTCCTTCCCCTACTCAGCACACACAGAGGAAACTCAAGCTAACCAACCAGTCTTCATCACTCCTCATCTCCTTGGTTCCAGCAATCCACCCAAGAGTGCCCCCCAGGGGCTCAGTTTTTGACCACATATGGTCACAATCCCAGCTCCGAGCTGGCACATCATCATTCCTCACCTAACCTCTATAAAGCCCCGTGTGACTTCACTGACCTCCACCTGAGATTGGTGAACCCACCAGAGAGCCTTCTGATAAACCTGAATTTACCTACTTTTAATCTAATCTAATCTGGCCTATATCTGCATCACCAAGGGAGAGAAAATGCCTATGAAGCTGCTTTTGCAGGGGACCTGGGTTTGATTCCCAACACCCACATGTCTGCTCACGACCGTCCATAATTCCAGGTGCAGAAGCTCCAACACCCTCTTTTGACCTCTAGGGCACCAGGCATGAATGTGGTGCACAATATACATGCAGGAAAAACAGCCATACACATAAAATTAAAATAAGTAAATCTCAAATATATATATATAAAACAAAACTTCAGCACTGGATATATGGCTCCATGGGTCAAGCACTTGCCACACAAGTGTGAAGACAAGAGTTTGCATTCCCAGCACCTACCAAGAAACCAGACATCACCAGGGCAAGGTGACTAGCAGAGTCAGCAAGCCCCAGGTTTAGCAAGAGACCATGCCTCAGTAAATAAACACTAGAGCAGCAAAGGAACACAGTTGGCATTAACACCTGGACTTCACACATGTGTGCCCGCAAACACACACACACACACATACACACACAAACAAAACACAGCACCCACCCACACAAGAGCCACACAAACAATACAAATAACACACATATGCATTCAATAAAACCAGAGAAAATCTTAATTCAGTAACACAAGAGAAATATCCCCCAATAAAAGGTGAGACTTTTACAACACAGGATAATCTCAGATACTAGTAACACATTAGGGAAAATATTGTCTAAAACTTCATATACACAAAAGCCAAAATATTGGACACTATAAACAAAGGCAACCTGCAAAACACTTTTGTTCATCTTTAAGATAATTCATAATAATTCCACAGTGTTTCATTCTACAGAACAACTTCATAATTCAGTCTTTACAATGGCATCCTCCGTTAGCTGGGGTTATGCTTCAGACCTCAAATACTTGAAGCCTACTACTATGACCAAACCTAACTATAATTACCCTTAGTTCAAAAAAACGAACTCAAAATGTCCAGTTAGAGACTTCTGCACAATATTAACATTAAAAGCACATTATTAATTTTTTAAACATGTGTTTGCCTTAAAAGACTAGAAGTAAAACATGTTCATTAAAATCTGACATGAACTGAAAAAAATCTTACATGAACTGCCAAAAATAGCATAATTATGAAAATATTTAACACCAAAACCATTTGAAATTACAACCTGTATCACAGTGATGTCACAATAAGCATTCCAGCCAAAAGTCACTCGATGCTACCATAGTCCAATAAATCTGGTATACAAGAGATGGCAAACATTTTAAAGCAAAAGAAAGAAGTTACTTTTATCTTTATAATGTTATTAGAAGCAAAAGGGAATATGGCAGACTAAATGAGTTTCCACTGAGTTTAAAATGAATGATGCATATGCGCAAGCATGCACGAGCACACACACACACTGTTAATAAAGCTTCTCTAGAGAACTTTGGAAAGACAAAAGCAAACTTAATACACTTAGAATAAACTTGAAATTTTAGTACATATACAAATGGGCATTAATCATGATACTCAAAAAAATACATGCTATGAAACAAGCATTACCAAATATGTGAATACTTTCTTTACTGTAGTTAAGAAACTGATTATATACATATTATAATTAGGTAAGAATCATTTTGGTAATTAGAATGTTTTGACTTCAACTATCTTTTTAAATGTCTCAATTACAAGTAGGCTTCTAGTCAAACCCTGCCTAATCTAATAAAAAATAAAGCAAAAATAAAACTATGAAATAGCCAGGCAGTGGTGGTGCAAGCTTTTAATCCCAGCACTAGAGAGGAGAAGCAAGCAGATTTCTGAGTTTGAGGCCAGCCTGGTCTACAGAGTGAGTTCCAGGACAGCCAAGGTTACACAAAGAAACCCTGTCTTGGGGGGGGAAAAAAAAAAAAACTATGAAATAAATGTACTATATACTAAAACTGCAATTGCTTCCATCATTATTTTTTAATTCATCTTGTGGTTTTCCACGAGTAGGAATTTCTTTGGAATATTACAAATTTTTATTCAATGAAAACCTTCAACTTCAAATAAAGGAAACCATGTTCTCAAAAATACTTGTCAAGAGTATTTGAGATAACATTTAACCCCAAAACATTACATTTCTATCTCTCTTATTTTGGGTTTCAATTTTTCCAAAATGTCTGGAAAGCATATTTCACTGTAAAAGAATGTTTTCTCTTGGGAATTACATATTTCTGAAAACACTGCCCTTTGCTCCTCATTAAACAAGCAAGAATGTATTTCTTCCCAACAGAGGGAAATGAGGCCAGGACTGAATGCAAATAGATCATTACTCTCATCAGACAACTCATGGCTCTAGGTAGCAGACTGTACCCTTGGCCTTTACAGGTCTAGTCAACTAAAGCTTGAAACCATCAATTAGCAAATTCACAAAGTTGAGATAAGATTGAAGACAAAACTTAAAATAGTTAACTGGATCACTATAAAAACAACAACAAATTAAAATACGAGAAAGTGTTGAAGAGAGAAACTGAATAGTGGAATGAAGAAGTGATGTGCACTGTGCTTTCTGGCACCAGACTCAGTGAGCAGAAAAGAAATTCTGAGACACTGAAAAGATCTTGGAAATAAACTAATACAACATTCATTTCCACCCTCTCAGGTAAGAAGTACTGTGGTAACTCTCAGGTCATAAGGCATCTCAGTGAGCACTACTGCCCCTCGGAGAGCCAGAGAGCAGAGGGACTCCGGTACATGCTTGGGAGGACAAAACAGAGCCAGGGAAGAGAGTTTACTAAGCCTCACGACAAATATGAGAGCCTTGGAGCTGAGAGAGAGCTCTGAAGTTAAGAGCACTTGCAGCTATTTCAGAGAACAAGAGTTCAGTTCCCAGCACCCACATCAGGCAGTTCACAAATAAAAATAACTTTTAAAGTGGAAATCTCTGGCTTACCCCTAAATACTGAGAGCTGTATCAAACTTAATTCATGGGTTAGAAGCTTAAGCCCAAAATTCATGTAGTGATGTTTAAGCATAAAACAATTAGATTTAGATGAGGTCATGATGATGAGACCCACGTGTTAACAGTTAATCCCCAGTTCTGCCTCCCAGCCCCATGCTCCCAGGCCCACCTTACTTAGGGATGGTACCACCTACAGTGGGGTGGGCCTGCCCACATCAATCATTAATCAGGAAAATGCCCCCCAGAGAAACTCCCACAGGCCCATCTGTTGGAGGCATTCCTCAATTGAATGCCTCTCCCAGGTGATGCTGAGTTGACAAAAGCCAGTACAACTGCTTGTCATACAAGGAGATGACCTGAGTTCAGACTCCATCACCCACATAAAAGCCGGACAGTGGTACCAGTGCTTGGGGGCGAAGACAGGCAGATCTCTGGCTGGACAGAATAGCCAAAATTGTCACGCTCTAGGCTCAGCAGAAGATTGTCTCTCATAAAATAAAGTGGAGAGCATTCCAGAAAAGACAAAACTTCACCTCTGACCTCAAAAACACAAGCACAAGTGAGTGCACCTGTATACATACACATGCACACATGAACACACACAAGGGATTATAAATATTCACAAACATTCCTAAACAAAATATTGAAACTCTGAAACTGATTCAATTCTCGTTCTCATTACTCTTATGCCATTCCCTCACCCCAAAGGACCATCTGTTTTTAATGCCCCAATGCAATCAATGACTCTCCTACATTCTCAGGATCCAAAAGACAGTGGGCTGTGATCTGACTTCAATATCCATCCTAACTTTGAAAACAATGCCGATGAGGCCCGCTAATTTCAAGCTTGAAAAACAGATTTGAAGTGGATTCTGGTTGTCAGCTGATACAGACTTGTGATGTCTGCTGAAGCAAGGCCAGAGAGAGGACATACGATGTTTAGAGAGTGTGACTAGGACTCAATAGTCCGGGACAGCACTTGGATAGCTAGCCTCACAGCGTTTCATTGGTCTCTGGTCTTAACTGATCTTCACTTTGTTGAGAGAGGCACAGCACAGCACTTCTGGCTTTCTGGCTGGTTCTGGCCACTCCCAAGGCCTGATTGTGAATTGGCTATGAAAATATTTCTTCTTAAACTCCATACTATCCTGGGAGTGGGGTGAGTTTTCCTAAAGAATATAATTTTAAGTAAAATATTAAAAGTTTAAAAAGGGCATTTCCAGAAGGTTTATCTTACTACCAAATATAACTATATAGGAAAGGGGATCAGATAAAGGTTCAGAATCTGTCTAAGTAAGTCCCAGTATTTTAAACTTTGGGTTTCTAATACAAAGAAAAGGATTTGCTCTTCTGGTAATATGGCTGAGAAACCAAATGGAACACTGAAGGAAAAGAAATGCTAGCAACAAAGTACAAAAGGAATTTTGAGCAAGGCTCAAGTGGTGGGTGAGAATGAAGATAAACCATGACTCTACTTGGGATCCAGAGGTTACCAGAAATGAAAAGAGGATTCAAATGGTCATACAAACACTGACATGGATGGGGGGATACCACTTTTCCTAAGGATATTTAGCTAGGGATTAAATAACTGGGAATGTCAATTCCATGATTGATAGGCCTTCACTGAAGGACCTTTCAATGTCTTTTCTTTAGTCTAAGCCAATGGTTCTCTGCCTGCCTCCCTTAGGGATAACATGACCCTTTCTCAAGGATCACCTAAGACCACTGGAAAACACAGATATTCACATTACAATTCATAACAGTAGTAATTACAATTATAAAGTAGTGATAAAAAATAATTTTATGGTTGGGGTCATCACAACATGAGGAACTTTATTAAAGAGATGAAGCATTAGAAAAGATGAAAAAAAGAAAGAAAAGAAAAGAAAGGAAAGGAAAAAAGAAAAGAAAAGAAAAGAAAAGAAAAGAAAAGAAAAGAAAAGAAAAGAAAAGAAAAGAAAAGAAAAGAAAAGAAAAGTTGAGAGCCACTGGTCTAAGCTGTTAGGAAGAGCCACTTAATTGACATCTGTTCCCAGCCTCGTACAAGGAAGACTCTACCAATGATGCAGTCCCTTCTCTGACAATCAGTTGTTTTAAACACTCCACGATCATTCTGAAGAAAATCCTCTCCAGCCTCCAGGACTGCTGAAATCAGATGTCTGCAGCCATGACCATTCTGAAAGCCTTGCTCTAGTCAACACACAGGCTTAAGAAGACACCAAGCATGACACCTCACTGAACGCTAGACCCTGCTCAACCTTCAGTTTTCTCCCCCAGGTCAGAAGCAAAAGCCCCTCATCAGAGACTAAGAAAAAAAGCTTGTGATGTAAGTGCCATATGAGGCTTATGACTGATTCATGATCAAAGCTTATCAATAGTGACTATGTACAGCTTGTGATACACATGAGAAGGCCACGCATGCCTGTTAGAAATTGAAAGGGTAATATAAACCCCATTTGTCTCCAGTTTGAGGACCAGGCCTGATTTCAAAAAAGGCCATAAGACACCAGCTTCAGAAATAGACCAGAAACTAAGTCATAAGACACCAGTTTTAAGAACAGACAATAAAATCCAAAACAAGATCATAGAACCCTCTCCCAAAGAACAGCCTGGGGATAACCACAAAAAATGGAGAAATATCTTGTCTCAGAATGGGCCATCTGCACTGGGCAGATTTATTTCATCACATGGTTGAATGCTCATGGCATAGGAATGAAGATAACTGGTCACCTGCAACTCCCTAGCACCCACTAATGAAATTTTAGATTACCTAATCCTTCTAGAGAGTTGCCCCCTTCCCTATAAGAAGGCCTGTGTCTGGGGTCTCCATGTTAAAGAATGGTTGGCCCTCGGATGCTGGTTGTTTCTGCAGAATAAACACTCTTTGTTTTTCATACTATCTGAGTCTGGGGTCTTCTTCAGCAATTTTTGGACCCTTACGAAATGAAATCTGAGGACAAGCATGGCATACCCTATTTTTAGCTATGTAAGCAAACTATGTCTGTCTTATCTGCAGGCTATTTCTCAGTCTTGTTGGAATAGCCAGGCTTCTCAAACAAATCAAATCCGATTTCTACCCCAAACACTTGTACCCAACCCCCACCATCCTTAACCCCTTATCCCAGTGTTGCAACAAAAGACCCAAATAAGACTTCTCCTAAATAGTCTAATTTGTTTTTATAATTTTTTTAGCCCCCTCTCTTGTTCTCACTGTGTGTGTGTGCCTGAGTGCAGGTGCCTTCTGTACAGGAGGTCGCTGGGTCCCTAAAGTCACAGTCACCCCATATGGGTGCTGGGAACTGAACTCAGGTCCTCCACAAAAGCAGTACATGCTCTTAACTGCTTAGTTATCTTTCCTGCCCCACTAGACTTTTTTTTCCTGTATCACAGGCAGAGGGGATGACCCAGTAACAGCAAGGAAAGACATGCCTGTTTTCAGTCTAGAATTACAGCAGCATCAACAGTAAAGGAGGTGGCTGAGAACACAAGACACTGCAAAGGCTGACAACAAACTACTGAAGGAAGCAGTTCTAAAGAGACAAGATTATAAACTCTGGTCACAGGAAAAAGTCCAGAGATGCTATATAAGAGCCACTGTCTTGACAACCAAAGCACAGGGGCCATAACACTAGCTACTGTTCTTGACACCCAAGCTAAGTGCTGTAACACTAGCTTCTAGGTGCTAGCATCTAAAACCTAGCACAACACATGAAACTTAAAAGTTATTAATGTGTGGTTCAAAACCTCAGAATCCCAAGTCTCTACTTTTCAAAACTAAGAGCTATGAGACAGACCCTGGGTATAGAAGGCCAGCCTATTACTCTCTGGCACTCAAGAGCTGGGAGAAGCCAACATAAAAAAAGGTGTTACTTGCCAATTTGATTCCCACCTGAAAATGACAAAAGGACTATAAGGCAGCCATTTGTTCAAGCAGAATACAGTTACCAAGCTCTATACATGAATGAAATCAATAAAAAAGCCACAGTTCTTGCAAGAAATTAACAAAGCTGAACAAAAAGAATGTCAGAGGAAAAGAAACGTCACACAATTTGGATGAACATGTCTGGCATCACTCAATATCAATACTGCAGGGACTCTGTACCACAAAGATACTTGTTATATTGACCTTCAGTGAAATCAAGATGTGAGCACATGTGCATGCATGTACAGAGATCCAAAACTTTAAAACCTAGTTTAAGCTCTAGTTATATGGATATCACAGTATCTATTTGAGGGTTAAAAATGGGATCCTGCATCCAGCCCACGGCAAGGACAGGATGTGGAAGTCTGACTGTGCCCGCAGACCCCACGCTGCAGGGGTGGGGAAGTCCCTGCAGAAATGCTGGCGATGACTTGGGGTCCCTGGGCTTACACAGAGGCTAAGGAGTCCATGTTCTTAGGCTCTCGGACATCCCAAAGGCAGCAGCAAAAGAGCTGAGAACAGAATGGGGAGCCGAGAGGAAAAGGGCAGGAGGCAGGAGTACTCTGGCTGGATCCCTGGCTGGATCCCTGGGGAGGAGAGTCCTTAGCTTGGTCAGGGCAGACAGCTTAGCTCAGTGGCTGGCAGCCATGGCTGGAGCGCAAGGAGGCCTCCCATCAGGTTAGACAGCACTCATTAGGGGAAGACCTGCTCTATTGCTCCAGCATGGCAGTCCATGGTTTTAAGGTGTTTACTGAAGACAAAGAGAATGAGAGAGTAGGGAAGTAGAAGCCAACTGTGGCCACATGGAGAGAGGGGTGAAGGGAAGGTGGGGATAGGGGGAGCAGGAGGGCAAGAGAGAAGCAAGAGGGCAAGAGAGAAGCAAGCAGGAAGCAGGAATAAGAGTAAGAGAGAGGAGGAGGGGCAATCAGCCCCTTTTATAGTGAGCCAGGCCTATTGTTGTTGTTAATAGATGCAGTTATAAACCTATCTTTGTATTTGGAGTTACATGGTGTTTTTCTCATTATCTTTTCTTGCATTTTTAGATGCTATGAGAATTCTGTATGAACTCACAATTTCTGATTTGGGTTGTGGAATTACCATACTTTATTGACTTTCTCATTTCAGCTGGTGTAGGCTAATGACCACCTTGGTAATGAGAGAAACACAATCCAGTTTCTGTCTAGCTTGCTTATTTCAAGTCTTAAAAGCAAGAGTTTACTGCCTTTAGGGAAGGGAGCCCTTGACTCTTGTGATAGGCTCTGCCTTTGCTCTGCTAGAGCAAAGCTGAGGGGAGAGAAAGTGCATGTTTCATTGGTACTGCTTTTGTCAGTCAGGAATTTTGACCCTTCCCATCTGCTCTGACAGATTCTCTTAAGTTAGGCGTGTTTATTTGTGCTCTGAAGTTTTTGCCTGGATAATAAGATCAAATCAGTATTTTATAAAATGTCTTCAGCTTGAATTGTAGTTACTTTATACGTTTGAAATGAAGACAAATGGCTTAGAATACTGGTCACCATCAATCTCAGAACTTGAGCCCATGGCTTGTTTCGTGAGAGTTTTAAGACGTAACCATGTTTATTTGATTGCTGCTGTGTGAATGAACTCATACTTTAGCAGCGCAGGTGAGGAGAAGCGGCAAGCTCGGAGCATTTAGTGCCTGCCTTTTTACAGCAAAAGTCTTGGTTTAAAGTTATATAATTATTTAAAAATTTCATTAATTCCATATAAATTATAAGTAAAAATACCATAGGAATTTCTATATCGATGATTATTAAATATTAGACCTTATACATATTTGAGTTGATACTTTATTGACAAGTTACTGTATATGTTATATTAATATTATGATAAGACATGATTTAGAAAGGTAAATGTTAGATTAACAGATGTAGGACCATGAAAGGCAGCCTGTTTTCTAGCTGAGCTAGGTTTAAACCTTGGAGACCCAGCAGATTAATCTGTAAGGGACGAAAGCAAATTTGCCACATGCTTCCAGACACTAGGCTCCTGATACGAGGCCCCAGCTTCATAATTCTGTGGCCATCAGTTATGTAGGCAACACCCCAAGCTCCTGGTATTCTATGCATTACTAATGAAGTTTCTAAATGTCAAAAATAGTTTTAAGGGAACACCAAGGTAGTCTTCATTTTACCTAAGTCAGTGTGTTTACTTTCACATCCTACAAGTTTTGTAATTATGTCGGGTGATGGCAGTGCACCCTGGCAGTGGTGTTGCACACCTTTGATCCCAGTACTTGGAAGGAAGAGGCAGGCAGATCTTCTAGGACAGCCAGGCTACACAGAAAAACCCTGTCCTAAAAACAAACAAACAAAGTCTTCGAATTACAATAGACTACAAATACATTCTGGGCAGTTGATTACAAACCTTGTTTACTATGAATCACTACAAGTCTCTTTCCCGCAGGGGCCTTTGCAGCAAACAAAATGCACTGAGTAAGGCTTTCAGGTCAGTGCCCAGTAGGCAAACCACAGGTGTTAGAAAACCAGCCAAAACTAGCCAAACCTTCCTGGCAAACCTGGTAACAATGTGTGTTAAGCGACAATTAAGGCTTGGCCAGCTCATAGTCATACTTTAGTATGTATGTCATTCAGTACCTGTTTTCTAACTTTAATATCCCAAGTCTTCTCTTGTATGAAGCTCTGCTTGACTGGAGCCCTTCAGTTGTACACACACTTAAGATTTTTTAACTTTATTACAGACTACTAGTCAAAGATTAAAGCCTGAAAATAGTTTTAAATATCATGAAAATGTCATTTCAATTATGATTTTTGTCAAACTTTAATTTCAATCATTAACATAAACCTGAATATTACTCACCAGAGGTGTATAATGCTAAATAATTTGTCCACATGTCAAATGCTATTTTCAAAAATTCTTTCTCCGCCAAAACTTTAAATGTCTGTAAGAAACACTTGTTTTGAGAGTGGTTTGCTTATGATAGTGGACCCTTTGTTGTACATAACACAAACTTCAAACCTAACTATTGTGCAAGGAAGGACTAGGATCAGTCCTGCAGGAGTCATCTGCGTATACAAATACTAGTTGTAGACTGCACTGAGTTGTCACTACAGAGCTGATGCCACAGCCCCTGCAATTAATCAGTTGGAAGCAGTCTCGTTTAAAATGTGGGTCTTATAGAACATCTGGCCTTGAAACTTCTACTTTCCCGCTGAAAAAAATACTTAGTGTCAGGGTAATTTTCTTTCTTTTAATGTAGAGCACCACATGGTGATCTCACCAAGTCCAGATTTAAAAAAAAAACTTAAATTCAAGTAACAGATGATTGATTAAAGACTATTAATTACTAAGTATAACTATAAAAGAAAACTAGGTGGCAATATAACTAGCTACAGATTTATAAATAAATCTCAAATACTAGAATTTCACAAAATAAATTTTTGTGAGAATGTAACATTGGCCTATTATTCCAAGAATCACATTATTAAAGTGTGAGTGGATAATACAGATTTGAAATCAAAGATTACATAGATAGATAGATTGATAGATATGTAAGTAGGTAGACAGGTAGATAGGTAGGTAGGTAGAGATAGGAGTCCAATGAATTACTCGAACAAAGTACTTCAAATAGAAAATAATTTTAATAGTTTATAAATAACCCTAATTTCACAGAAATTAAAGTTCTATTTAGGATATACTAAAATTGTCTTACAGTTCTTATAAAATGGCATTTCAATCATACCTGTCAATTCTCTTAAGACTGGAAAGCAATCAGGCAATGGTAAAGCAAATATATCCAAGTATAGTCCCAACACAAAGGAGACTGGGGCAGGAGGTTAGTCAGGGCCAATCATGCCTACAGAGCAAGCTCCTGTCTCAGAGAACCATATGACTACAAACCAAGTGTGCTGAGGAAGCAGCAACGAGACTGAATGGCACACACACCATGTTAGTGCAGGGTAAGTGGGGAAATTTTTTTTTTCACAAGTGTGGTATTCTAACCTACTCCTCCCTAAATTCATATAACTTGGGCTGGTAAAACTTAATGTAAATACTGTAACTTTGCAAAAATCTCTAACAGACAAAATAAATAGACAGGCAGACAGACTGACTGACTGAGTGACTTTGAGTTAACAAGAAAGCTCAACCAGTAAGAGTATCTGCCACCAGATTTAATCGCCTGGGTTCAATCCCTGGGACTCACAAGGTGGAAAGAGAGAACCAATTCCCACAAGTTGTCCTTTGACCTCTATATGTGCATATGGCACACATACATTCCCACAAACAATTCAGTAAACTTAATTTAAAAACCTTAACTCACACAAAAAATATGATTCTGAAAACAAACCTTCAAAAACAACAACGAAATTTGGTATAAAGATGGATGTAACTTCATCTTCCCAAAAGAGATCAACTTTCTGATCTAGGTATGTCATGTAAGTAAGAAGTCATATACGACCTCTGCAAAAAATTCAAAACAAGTTTTTACCAAGTTTGACTAGAATTAGGTCAACTAGTAAAAATCTCATTAAAAACTGGAGTTGATCGGGCCTCTCATTTATTCTGAATATAGGTAATGAGAAATTTAAATGATCCCTAGTACCAAGGGAATCTAACTAATCAAACTTTATATAAAAAACACCCTTTAACTGCTTTATCCAAATTTAAAAACCATCTTTTTTAAATCATGTGACTTTCAAAGTCATACGGAAAGTATTCATGTAAGAGTTGACACACCACTCAAGCTAAGACATGACAAATTATATTACTATGGAAAATAATAACATTAACAAATAGGCTCAGCAGTTTCTTACCTGTGTTCCATCTTTAAGTTTCAAGATGCATTCCATTGTATTGATGGTAATTACCACAGGTTCGGAGCCCAATTTTGTCCATGGTACATGAATTCTCAGTTCATGGATATGGCCACTTAAAAAAGTGAATGGTAATTTCAGTTCCTTAAAACATAAAATATTAAAAAGTTAGCAAATACTTGTGTTTTTATTTTCATATATAAGTTCATTTCTTTTTTTTTTAACAATTTAATTGCATGGCTCAATATCTTGCATTTTAAGACAAATACTCTTTTATTTCTGTTAAACTGAATATACAATTATTGTTCCCCTAGGCAACCAACGTTTGCTTATTACTACAGTTTCACATTAATAAACAGATGGTGAAAAGACAACTTTGATTGTGAAGATCTAATTACAATAATAAATAAAATAATTTATACAAGTTTCCTTTTTTTTCCCTTTTTCGGACTTTCTATGAGGATCACAGCATTAAAGCCCTACAGGCTGGTTCTGGCTTTACCTCAGGAATGACTCTAGATTTGTTTTCTTTTGATATAGAAGCAAACTTTGTTTTTTAAAAGTGCCTGAGGGAGAAGCTAGACTGTACCCCCACCAGGTAATGCACTAAGTGAACAGCATACTCTAATACCCCTCAACTATCTTCTGGGCAATTTATAATAGTAAAACATGTAATAAAAAGTCATGGTTATCAGACACAGGCAATATTACCTTTCCCCTCATTTAATTTCACTTCAAAGTGCTAACTGCAAACTAATGACTGGTTTCTGATGAGAGTTGATAACTGCTTTGTTACCAGTGCGTTTTTGTTACCACTTTAACCACATTCCCTTTAAAAGTTAAAAATCAAAGACCTGTGGTGAATTTTCTTGACTCTGTAATGCTTTGCTCCGTACCCTGCCTCAGTCAGCTCCCACTGCCAGCAATGGGTTAACCAGCACAACCACCTCCCATAATCTTGTATCTGGATGCTGGTCATGGTCATAAACTCCTAAGTTAGTCTTTCTGAAAGTCACTGCTAACGTAAGCTGGACCGTGTTGATAATATAACCTGAATTACAACCAGACCAGCTTGAATCTGGACAGAGCTGTGTCTAACTACTTATATTTAAGCTTTGGGGATATAAGCAGCTGCATTGACTGCAACTCCCTCTTGACATAAAACCTAACAAGTCTGGGCAATTCACACTTCATGTCTTCCATCATAACACATTGTTATAGAATTGGACCTCAGATGATCTACTGAAAAGGAGGTAAAAGTAACAGCAGCAACAATGTGCATGGCTTAAGCATGGCAGCTAAGTACAAGCCAGAGGAATGGCAAACCAGAACTCTTGGGATGGCTCCTTTCTTTGGAGACAATGTAGTCACAAGGTGGCTTCCTGAAGTACCTGTTTCTAATAATCTAGTGACAGTTTACTAAGTCTTCAACATCCTTTGAGTCTTCAGAAACAGGACTGCCCAAAGATGATCCAATTATATTTGATTCTTCATGATGATGCTGGAATATGGGATCTGTTAGTGTTGTCAAAGGCAAGACAGATTCAGTATCTATAACATCAGATGCCTGGATAAAGCCATGAGGTGAAGGAACAATAAGTACTGTTTCATCATCAACTGTCTGATGAACTTGGTGCACTATGGTGGGAGACTCTAAATCCTCAGTAACATAAGCACTGGCGAAGTCAGAAGGCGGTTCTTCCTGTATAAGCTCATTTCTTAAAGAAAAATGAATTTTAAAAAAACAAGGGCATTATTACTTCTACTCAAAATTACAATTAACTTGTTAAAGCACATGTAATTATAAACTATTTCTTAAATGTGCTATACAAGTCACATTTTAAAAGTTATGTAAATTCTCCAGGCTTCGGCTCCCTACCCCGCCCACTATCTGGGGTCCACACCACAGGTTTGGGGTCCACACCACAGGTTTGTAAGTGCTGGCACAGCAGCACTCACAGGAGCTAACAGCAAGACACGAGCCAGCCAGCAGGACATTCTTCTTAAATCCCAATATACCTCAAAAAGTCTTCCTAAAACAAGTAGGAAAAGAGGCTTACCTGGAGATAGAAAACTCCAGATAGACATGACCTGACAAAACAGAAACTTCACGAACTA
This sequence comes from Mus pahari, assembly GCF_900095145.1. Taxonomy (NCBI): domain Eukaryota; kingdom Metazoa; phylum Chordata; class Mammalia; order Rodentia; family Muridae; genus Mus; species Mus pahari. The sequence continues at coordinate 2,397,282 of NC_034606.1, read as the reverse complement.
CTTCGTTGCACCTGATTAAATATTCAACCTTGATATGATGTGGTCATCATTTGAAATGCTACCAATTACTGTCCACTATTATTGGGCAAAAGTTTAAAAAGGAAACATAAACTTGGCCAAAATCACTTCATATTAAGCTCACTTCTAGACACAATTTTTTGACAATTCAAAAACTACATTTGCTATATCTGTATAATACTGCAGATATTTGTAAATTTAATAAATAAGAAACATATAATTTTTGCCTGCATACTTGTTTCAGCAACATAATACTGCTAAACACAGGCCGTACATGCAAGTGGTCGAAACCAGTAGCTGTGGAACCGTCAGATGGGCTCACAATCCTGTCTCTGTCAAATACTAAGCCAGTCTCACCGAACAAACTGGCTCGCATGCCATTCATCATCTGCAACTTTGGGTAAGAATAATAGTTTTGAGTATTAACCAATTCGTTTCTTATAAAGCGATTAAACTCTGTCTTTCTCACACAGACCCACACTAAGGATGCTAAGGAGGGCTAATATTATGACTATTGCTAGTATTTAAGTGTGGACTGAATGTAAGACTACAACCAGCAGTTTTTTTGTTTGTTTTTTGGGTTTTGTTTTGTTTTGTTTTGTTTTTTGCCTAAAGCCAGACTACTAAAGTTTTGTTGTTGCTAGCCTTTACAAGTAAGTGTATCTCTTTACAGTAAGCTTAAAGATGTAATAACTTCTTCAAATACAGTTCCACTAGCACAAGATTATATGCTAATCAGTGTTTACAACACAGGATTACTCAACACTGCATACTAAGCACAATTCTCAGCAAAACCCCTGCATGTAATCATTTAACCACAAGATTAAAAGGTAAATACTATCATCAACCTTTTAGAATGAAGAATCTGAGGCATGAGGAATTGGGTAATTTCACGAAATGAAACCACAAGGCAAGACAGAATACAAATCAAACCAGATTCCAGAGTCCTTGCTATTAATAACTGATACTGCTGGTCATCTACCTCCTTTCTAGCACTGACTTCAATCACACCACTATGTAGCTTCTAGGACAATGACTGTTTCCACCTCTCGCACCTCTTGACTTATTTGCAAAATGTCTAACCAAGCTACAGTCTATGAAAACAAATCAGAATCTTTCAGAGAAAAGATACCTTGATTAAATTCTACAACTTTGTGTCATCAGAATGCAAATTCATCAGCTGAGCTACTAAAAACAGAAGCAGCTCTGTTAGCAAATGGGATTCTAAACCATTCAAGTCATGGCAGTGGCACAAATCAAATTCAACATTTAGTAATCATCTGATTATCAGCAAGACCGTTTATACAAAGTATTGTGATAAATAAGAACACATGGAATTTGAAAAGGGGAAAATATAAATGTTGATTATTTTAAGAACTAGACATTGAAATAACCTAAACCAAATTACTTCCTGATATTTCTACTTCTTGAAGTATAATCCTATATCTTAAAAGTGCTGCTGTTACAACTCTTTGCTGGAATATTTACACATTTCCTCAGAGCTGACGATGAACCTGAGGTAGTATGAGTGGGGCTCTGAGCTTGATCACCAGAAGTACAAGAAAGGAAAAGGAGTGCAGAGGTACTTCCCTAAAAAGGAATGGTTATGGCAGGACAGCGGATATTGCTAGTCAAGGTTTAAGTTGATACATCTTTGGGGGAATGAATCACCTATACTGGAGTGAACATTTTGGAGATGCAGCTGTCTTTGATCATCCATTACTCCCTAAGTCAGTGGCTGTCAACCTTCTTAACATGTGACACTTTAATGCGGTTCCTCATATCATGGTGACCCTAATCAGAAAATGTTGTTGTTACTTCATAACTGTTACTTTGCTGCTATTATGCATTGTAATGCAAATATCTGATATGCAGAATATCTGATTTCACCCCTGTGAAAGAATTGTCCTACTTACCCTTGACCTCCACCCCATCCCTGCCCCTTACCCCCACCCAGCAAAGGGTCCTAACCCTTAGGCTAAGAACCACTTTCTATTTTCTTTTTTCTTTTTTTTTTTTTTCTTTTTTGGTTTTGGTTTTTCAAGACAGGATTTCTCTGTGTAGCCCTGGCTGCCCTGGAACTCACTCTGTAGACCAGGCTGGCCTCGAACTCAGAAA
>NC_034606.1:2384945-2394226 GCF_900095145.1 Mus pahari | reverse complement strand
GAATTTCATAAATTCATTGTTTTTAATAGCTGAGTAGTACTCCATTGTGTAAATGTACCACAGTTTCTGTATCCATTCCTCTATTGAGGGACATCTGGGAAGAACCACTTTTCTAAATAAGCCCTCACTTATCCATGGATTCCTGTAAACAACTACAAGAAACTAGTTCACCAAGCAAGACCTGGATACAACTGTTTCTTTGATCTTTCATCAGCACCCTACCTCAGTTAAACTGATGTTGTTCATGTTTCCCCAGGAAAATAACAAAGCATAGAGAAAGGTGTTTTGAGAGAACCTGTATATTACAGTGACTTCCTTGGCTATTTTTTCAAGTACAAACATTTCCTCCTGGACTTATAAGTCTCAAAAAGCTAATGAAATGCAACTTGATTAGAAATCTCTTAATGTTAGACGATTAGCAATACCCCTCCCCCAGGTTAGTAATAAAGAATTACTGGAGAGAGGGCAGACTTCTGGGTGGGACAGGTTACAAATTGTACACTGAGCTCCAGGGATGCAACACAGAGGAGCTGTCACCCATTCAAAGGTCAGACTTTCCATATGCAGGTGCCTGTGAGACACCCTCGCTCCTATAGTTGATTCTAATGTCCTCACTAGCTCCCCAAGCCTGACTTGTAGCATCATTTCTTTGGTCTGCTGTCCATGTCTAGAGTAAATAGGTGTTTGTTCCCATCTTCCCCAGAAAGAGTCACACACACAAAAAAAAAAAAAAAAAAAAAAATGAAGTGATGGTTAGCATGAATCTCAGATTGTGGCAATCAACTGTATACTGTAATCCCTAGAGCAACTACTAAGACAATAACTCAAAAATAATTTGGAATCAAAAGAATAAGATAAGACTAGAAAATCTCTACTACCTAATACAAAAGTACAAGGCAAAAGGATACTTGAAGTACAAAAATGATGTAAGACACAGAAAGTAATTTGAAAATAGATGAAAATCCAACCATATAAGCACTAAATATAAATGAATTAAACACTCCAACCAAAACGCAGATTGTCAGACAATTTAAAAATATAATAGGAATATATACTATTTACAAAATAAATACTTCAGATATAAAAATATAAATAAAAAAACAAAATATATACTGTCCTAGTTTGTTTTCTATTGCTGTGATAAAACACTGAAGAAAACCAACTTGGAGAGGAAAGGTTTATTGGCTCATATGTTATAGGCCATCTTGGAAAGAAACCAAGACAGGAAGTCAAAGCAGGAACCTGGAGACAGGAACCAAACGGTACTTACTGGCTTTCTACCCCTGGTTTGCTCAGCTACTTTTCTTATATAGCCAGACCCACCTGCCTAGGGATGGGACTGTCCATAGTAGGCCAGGCCTTCCTCTATCAGTTAGCAATTAAGAAAATGCCCCTAAAGGCATGCTGGCCAATCTAATGAAGGCAATTCCTGACTGAGCTTCCCTCCAACCAAGTATATCAAGTAGACAAAATAATCCATCACATATATCATACAAATATCAATTGCAAAAAGCCAAAGTAATTATACTACTATCAGGCAAGACAGACATCATAGGAGAGGGAAAAATAATGTTACTAAAGAGCCAAATAGTTAGAGGCCAGCCAGGACTACATAAAACCCTAACCAAATATCCAATATGGATAGGCCTAAGTAACAGCTCTTACTAATAAAATCTACGCACCTGAGTTCAGATCCCTTAGCTAATGTTTTCAAATAAATAACTAACTAGGCAGAGCCATGCCTGTTACTGTAGCACTAGGGGCTGAAGAGCGCCAGGAGGATTGCTGGGATTTGTACGGCATCAGTCGAGCTCCAGGTCCTGTGGAGACTCTGCCGAGACAGACATGGTGGGAAGTGATAGAGCATTACACAGCACACCATTATACACAGACACAAGTGTGCCTCTAGACCTCATACACATATGCAGAGGCTCAAACGCACACATATACACATATGCCATGCTCACAGACACTCTCACACTCATTGCCACACCAAATAAACCAAAAAAGGTCAAACAGGACACTTAATAGTGATTAAAAAGATCAAGTCACGAAGATCAGATAAAATATGCCAGTAAAGAGCCACAAAATACATAAAGCAAAATCTAGCAAAACTGAAAAAAAGAAAAGGACACTTCAAAATTAATACCAGGAGCTGGAAAAATGGCTCAGTGGTTAAGAACAGTTGAACCTGGAAAGTCAGGTTCAATTCCAGCATCCACATGGCAGCTCACAATCATCTTTAACTCCAGGGATCTGACACCTTCTTTGACTTCCAAGGACAAGAGGAACACATGTAGTACATAGACATACATGCAGACAAAACATTCATACACCTTAAATAAATTTTAAAAAGTAAAAATAAAGAAATAATAGTGGATGGTTGACAAGATAGCTCAGCAGCTCAGGGAAAATGCCCAACGAAACCTGATGACCCAGTTCAATCCCCAGACTCTACCGAGCAAAGAAGAGAACCAACTCCTACAAACTGTCTGATAAAAAAGAAAGTCTACTCCCATCACATCTGCTCCACATTTTGTTAAGAGTTTCTAGCTAGTGCAATAATAAAACTAAAAGCTATAAGCACTGACGGTATCTAACACATTATATATTCATTTAAAAAAACAGCATTATTTATAATGTTAGATGGTATACACAATCAATCTGAAGGAGCCTATCAAAAAATGTTAAAGAATTAAAAAAAAAAAAAAAAACCAATAATAAAGGTTTCTTAATCAAGATAGGAACAGCCCTAAGCACAAAGGAAAATGGGGCTAGTGTATAAGTTAGTCATAGATCACAGGTTTAGTGCGTGTGAGCTCCTGGGTTCAATACCCAGAGCCAAAAGCAACATAAAATAAATCCCACACAACAACTAGGAAAGGCGAATATTCAAACTCTCCAAAAAACCAGAGAATTTACAACAGATACCCACATCACCAGACAATACATATTAGAAATATTCAAATAAAATACAATGACACATCACTACACATCCATCAGAAGCCAAAAATTTAAAGCAACAAACATACCAAGTAGGAGAAAAATTGGGAAATATTTAAAACTGTAAGTAAGACTATAAATTAATACACTGTTAAACTATTAACAATACATATTGAAATCAGACATGTGCCTACCTCCTATATATACTTTAGGGAAACTAATGCTTATGTATATAAATATGCACACAGGAGATTGTTCATAGACACATTATGTTCATAGCCAGCAATATAAACAAGCGAAAGTTCTACTGACAGAACAGATAAACTGTGACATCTTACACAATGGAATACAAAAGCAACACAAAGAACAAGCTGCTGCTGACTCAGCACTATGGGTTCATCAAAGCAGCAGCAGCAGCAGCAGCAGCCTTAGGAGGAGGAGGAGGAGGAGGAAGAAACACCAGTAGCTGCTAGGCAGAAATCACTTCGATTTACCTGAGGCTCAATAGGTTAAAAACCCAAACACCTCCTTGACAGAGATCTGGCTGCTATGGCATGGGGCTCAGCAGCAGAACGCCTGGCCAGCCCTTCCTCTGAGTAACACAAAAGTGCAGAAAGGAGACCAGCAGTGTCTTGGGAGTCTGGTGTGGTGGGCACACAGGTGCATCTTGTAGGGTGCTGGAGACCCCCCTGCCTTCATCTTGATGGTGAACTCACAGGGACATCCATACTTACAGTTCAACCATCACACTTAGGATTTGTTCTCATTTTTAAAAACTAAAATGAAAATATTAAAAACATCCAATAGTGCTTGCAGAAAATGGGGAAAGCTGACTTTCTTACTGCTTTGTCTGGATTATCCAATAACAAGAGTACACTATGAAAAGTATTGATAACCTCACCATCAGATCAAGCCTCTCTTATCTCCTACAAAGCAGCTGCTCTCTGGCTTTTGAGCTCCCACAGATAATGTGTATAACATATCTCAAGCATATCAGAAGTACTTGGCATATGTCATTGATAAATGTGGTAAGTGAACTATTGAGTATGTGAACTCTAAAGTCACAGTTATTTGCATCAGATCATTTCAAGGCCAGAAAAACAAATAAACCTTAAAAAGTGATTAATAAAGATGTTTCCAAATTTCCAATTTTACCATCATTCTCAATCTGTGTCTACTCAATCTGAGGATCCTTGAGTAATGTCATTTTTAGTGGTAAGAGGAACAGAACTTTACATGTGTGTGCTCTTGATGTCTTTCACACTCTTTTACTGACCCAAAAGAAGAACAAGAATGTAATGTTTCCCAGCTTCATATGACATTGCAAAAGTGTGCATATTTGGCAGTGCTTGAGAACTGAGTAAACAGGTTGAAATTTCTATCAGCTGAAAAATGTTGGGGAATCCTAACAGAATAAGCCCTTACGAGGCAGAAAGCCTTGTATTTTTTTTTTTCTACAAAAATGAAGTCTCTAACTACACAGTAGGCAAAACACGCTAGCAGGAAATTTATATCATTCAAAACATAGTAGCCAGGCTATGCCTACCAAGACGGCGATGTTCCGATGACAGCCGGACAGCTTACCTGTTCCAGAACGTCCAACTTTAACTCGAGTTTGCTGAGAACCACGTCCCCACCCCATAGTGAAAGCTGGAGATCTGAAGGCTTTAAGTTCTTGATATAGCGATTCACATAACTCATCAAAATTGGAGTTACGTACGACTCCAGCATCTTCCAAATTAAGCGTCAAAGTCAGATCCTGAAAAGGGTAAAGACGGAAATTTTGTAAGTAACTGAATCGACAGGCAGCAACTGGAAACGCACTTCTCGGGAAGCCTGGCAAGGCCGACGGGCGGCCGCAGGCTTCTCCCGGATCGCCCGCTCTCCCGGGGCCGGCCGCCAGCTCCCCGCTAACTGAGCGCCTCACCTGCCGCGGAGTGGGCAGAGAAGCTGGAGGCGGCCGGCCCCGGGCGTGGGAGGATAGCACGTCCCGCTTCACTCCTACCCTAGCGCAGCCCAGCCAGAGGCGGTCGACTCCCGGAACGCAGGCGGATCTCGGGCCATAGGACGGAGCCGGCGTCAGGCCCGCCGCCGCCGCCCCCGCTCCAAGGTAAACACGCCACGGAGCAGCGGCGTGCGCTCCTCCGGGTACCTGGCGTCCGCCGCGGAAACGCCTCACGCCTTCCGCGCCACTTCCGGGTGTGCGGGCTTCGCCGTCCGTCAGGTTTCCGCGGCGGCGGGAACAACGACCCTGCTCGTCTGCCCGGGGCGACTCCGGCTTGGCTAGGCCGGGATCCCCGCTGCCACCGCTCTGGGTTAGGAATTAGCTCCCCGAAGCGCTCGGTGCGGGGTGCGGACCCGTAAAGTGGAGGCACCGGGGATCCGGAAGTGGCGCTGCAGGGAGCGGGCGACGGCCGGGACGTGACCCGGTACCGCCCAGGAGGCTTAGTAGTCGGAGGCGGGAGGAACGCAGGGCGCCGTGGAGGCGGGAGAAGTAGCCTTCGTTCTTCAGGCCCAGAAAATTGAGAAGCGGTTGTTTCCCGTGGCTACTGGAGGAACTGGGAAGAGGAACTGGGGTTCGGTGGGGTGGAGGGCCAAGACAGGTGGGAGGAGCTAAGAAAGGCGGACGGTTTAAACTTACTGCTGAAGTTTACATGCCAGGCCGGGAAAGTGGACGTGAGTACGCAGTTGAGATCGGGGTGAACAACTTGAAAGAGTGCGCTTAAACCATACTGTGCAGAATCGCGTTATCAATTTAGAGGTGAAATAGCCCCTCCTTAGCGTGCATAGGGTGCACGGAATGGAGAGGACTGGCCTACCATCTAATATGGAGGTCCCCAAAAAGCTGAGGGTATGTGAAAATGAAGAGGCCTGAGCCAAAAGTGAAATAAGTGGTAAGGAGTAAGGACAGTGTGGATTATGGTATGATGAAGTAGCTGTATAAATACTTAGTAGTGGTCACTTGTGGCTAACAGCAAAATCTCAAACATCTACCTTAGAAGATAATAGACTGAGTGGATAGAAACAGCACGGGATATGCTGCCTTTTTTTTAACCGACTAATCTTAATTTGGGGAAACTTTTGAAGAAAACGCAGTGTCTTGAAAATAGTCTTCCTTAGAGAGGCCCCCTGGTCTTGCAAACTTTATATGCCCCATAGAGGGGAACACCAGGGCCAAGAAGTGGGAATGGGTGGGTAGGGGAGCAGGGTAGGGGGAGGGTGTATAGGGGACATTCGGGATAGCATTTGAAATGTAAATGAAGAAAATATCTAATAAAATAATTAAAAGGAAAAAACATAAAAATAAACATAGTTGTAGTATTCTTCAGAAAAAAAAGAAAATAGTTTTCCTTTATAGGTTATTCAGTGCCCATTCATGATACCTTACTACTTCTTAAGAGAATTGGAGAATGCTATAGAAAATGGTATTCATGAGAATGAAAATAATGTATTAGATTTCACATGCAGAAAAAACAGCAAGCAATTGCTAATTCACAGCAGCTGCTTCCTCAAACGCCTTAATAAATGACCATGTGATGTGAGTGTTATGAAAGCCTAATTAGCAAAATAAACATTTTTCTCGTTACCCAAAACACTCGGACAGCAACTAGGTTGAATCCATGACTGAGAAGTTTTAATATTAAGAAAATTCCCATAAATATACACATGTGTGACAATCTAATAAAACACTATCAAGATGTTACTCAGATTCTTAAAATAATATGTGGAGTGCTAAACATGAAGTTTTTCTTTTATAGCCAGAAAAAGGTGCCAAATCCCTAGCCTAAAAACATTATCTGGATACAGTTTGTCGTACTAAAAGTTAACCATTTTCACCCCATGAGTATCGTTACATGTCAGGTAAAGTTTGGTTTGTATTGTTGTTGCTTGCCAGATGAGTAGGTTTCCCAAAGATGCTCTCTTCTCACATCTTTCTTTTTTTAAGATTTACCTATTTATTATACATAAGTATACTGTAGCTGTCTTCAGACACCCCAGAAGAGGGCAGCAGATCTCATTATGGATGGTTGTGAGCCACCCTGTGGTTTTGAACTCAGGACCTTCAGAAGATCAGTCAGTGTTCTTAACTGCTGAGCCATCTCTGCAGCCCTCTCACGTCTTTTCTAATGCAATTCACATAAACACAAAATAATTTTGAAGTCTCTTCTGAAAGACCATGAGGCAAACTGGGTAGATAGTAAATCTACAGAAGTCGGTCTCAATCTAGCTCTGAACAGGCTGCTTAGCAGAAACTTTCTCACCATTAAATATACTATTGGCTATAGGACTTTTGTAGACCTATGTTAGCAAATGGAGAAAGTTCTCTGTTTCAAACTTGAACATGTGTGTTTTGTGAGTTAAATGGATCACCTCCAAAGAAGAGGAAATGGAATAAAACAGGAACAGAATTCAGAGTACTGCAATCATATCTGCAATATTTTATCTTAAAATGCTTGATGCTAGAACGGTGTTTCTCAGCCTCTACAGTATACTTCAGAAGTTATTATGTCCAGGGCCGATGAGATAGCTCAGCCAGTAAAGACACTTGCTGTCAAGCCTGACAGTCATGGCTGGACCCTGGAGGTCACATGGTAGAAGAGAGCGTTTGACTGCTAAACGCTTCTCTGGCTTCCGACATGCACTTGTAGACATAAATGTAATGAAGTCGTTTTAATTATGTTCCACTTTCTCCATAAGGTTTATAAGCACTTAGTTATCTGAATCATTCACAGTACAATGTAAAGAACAGTCTGCACTGCCCTCAAAATTCTTATCTTCAAAGGTTCAGCAGAAAAGGCCATTGGGCTCTCAACACTCAGTCACTTTTCTACCCAAAACTTCCAAAGTCCTCCACAATCCTCTCCAAAACAAATAGACACTTTCCTTCCCAAGTTGCTTTTGGTCATGGTGTTTTATCATTACAATAGTAACCCTAACTAAGACACACATTAAATTTTTTAAAAATCAAATACTTTCCTATAGTACTTAATTTAAAATGTCTCCACAAATTTGTTTATAGCACCCCATTCAGAGGATGGAGCCTGATTCTTATGTGTGAATGTATTGGATGTATTTAATGACTCACTTCTAAAAATACACTGTGGCAGAAATGACAGTGTGTGGCTTCTTCAAGTAAGATGTGAGAGGTACTGCTGATATGGTAGGATTTGCTCTGAAGGAAGCCAGCTGCTGATTGTGACACTCGGCTACCCAGTGGGCAAGGCCCCATGGTGAGAAGCAGCTTCTCAGCTTGAGGTTTGCTTCTTCAGATGCTGAATCTTTAGCTGTGCTTGGCCACCTCAGAAAAAACCTGAGCCAGAACCTCCTCTTCACCGTAGCAGGGAGAGTGCCCCTGAATTTGAGAACTGTATTAGAAACTACAAGATAATAAATACTTGGTTTTAGCCTATATTTTGGCATAGGTTTTGGGTTTGGTTTGGTTTTCAGACAAGGTCCTGACTATCCTGTGTAAACTCAACTGTGTAAACAGGCTTTGAACTCAGAGACCTACCTTCCTCTGCTTCCTGAGTACTGGGATTGAAGAGATGTGCCACCACCAACAGGCATTTTGGTATAATTTCTTACATTTCAAGGGGTAGGGCTGAGGATACTGCTTCCTTGAGTGAGATAAACCCTTGAGAATCTACAGGTTCAAATTTCTGACTTCAGTGGTGGCCTCCCATACATCCCATGCCAACTTATAGGATCCCAGTCTTTACTGATTAATGTTCTTACTTTAACCACTGACATACACTTAGACTAGGACTTGAGTTTTAGCTACACTTATAATGAAAACTTCAGTTGATTTTTCTGCAGCTAGGGACTGTGGGAAAGAAAATTCTCTTCCAATGCACAATTAGAAAGCATTAGATGGTTTATATGAATCTGGAGACAGTCAATTTTGTCAGTACATTCATCCTCCAGAGCAGCCAACCAGCAGCAGCAGCTCCCTTATTTTTCACAAAATTGACAACAATTGCACATACAGAGGCAATAAAACCATTGCCACCCACAATTGGTGAATCAAGATAATCAAATGTGGTCCCATTTGTCAATCCTCCATGTTACAGCACAAGCCATTGCTGTTCTGTTCAGAAACTTTTCCCCTGTACCCATATCTTTGAGGTTTTTCCCCACTTTCTCCTCTATATATTTCATTGTCTCTGGTTTTATGTGGAGATCTTTGATCCACTTAGACTTGAGCTTTGTTCAAGGAGATAAGAATGGATCAATTCACATTCTACATGATAACCACCAGTTGAGCCATTTGTTGAAAATGCTGTCTTTTTTCCACTGGATGGTTTTAGCTCCTTTGTCAAAGATCAAGTGACCATAGG
>NC_034606.1:2379200-2384355 GCF_900095145.1 Mus pahari | reverse complement strand
GTGGCTATTAGCCCAGAAACTTAGAATACCCAAGATACAATTTGCAAAACACATGAAACTCAAGAAGAAGGAAGACCAAAGTGTGGATACTTCATTCCTCCTTAGAATGGGGAACAAAATACCCATGGAAGGAGTTACAGAAACAAAGTTTGGAGCTGAGACAGAAGGAAGGACCATCCAAAGACTGCCCCANCCAGGAGTCCATCCCATAATCAGCCACCAAACCCAGACACTATTGCACATGCCAGCAAGATTTTGCCTACAGGACCCCCTGATATAGTTGTCTCTTGTGAGGCTATGCCACTGCCTGGTAAACACAGAAGTGGATGCTCACAGTCATCTATCGGATGGAACACAGGGTCCCCAATGGAGGAGCTAGAGAAAGTACCCAAGGAACTGAAGGGGTCTGCAACCCTATAAGTGGAACAACAATACGAACTAACCAGCACCCCCAGAGCTCATGTCTCTAGCTGCATATGTAGCAGAAGATGACCTAGTAGGCCATCATTGGGAGGAGAGGCCCTTGGTCTTGCAAAGATTATATGCCCCAGTACAGGGGAATGCCAGGGCCAGGAAGCAGGATTGGGTGAGTTGGGGAGCAGGGGGGGTATAGGGGACTTTCAGGATAGCATTTGAAATGTAAATGAAGAAAATATGTAATAAAAAATGTTTTTAAAAATTGATAATCAAATGTATTTATCTCCTTGAGTTTGTATAATAACTCACACTGTGGGCTACTAGTTCTTTCTGAGCTAGGAGAGAGAGGGCTCAGTAACAGGACAAGCTATGGTACCAAGAGTGCTAGCAAAAAAGCCTATTCCAGACACTTACCCTTCTCTTGCTCTAGAACCACTCCCGGTACCATTTTGTGGTACTTTAGATTCTCAAGAGTTTATCTCCTCCAAGGAAGCAGTGCCATCAGCCCCACCCCTTAAAATATTGTGTAAGAAGTTATGCCAACATTTGTGTGTATCTGACTTAGAAACAGCATTCCTGCTAATCCAACAATGCCTGACTATGAGTGAGAAGTCCAAGAATCCAGTAGCTGCTCAGTCCATGAGGCTAGATGCCTCACCTGGTCTTCAGTGTGTGCTAGAATTCCCAAGGAATGGCAGTGCAGGAATGGAATTGCTAGCAAGGTAAGAGCAAGGAGGCAAAGAGCAAAAGCTTCCTACTTCCATGTCCTTATGTAGGCTGCCAGCAGAAGGGGCTGCCCAGATTCAAGAGGTTCTTCCCAATTTAATATCTAGTTTAAAGGTGTATCAAGTTGACAACCAAGAATAGCCATCACAGCCAAAGAGGGGGATATTCAACATAAACCCCTGGCTTCCATGTGTACCTGCATACATGTGCACATAAGCACATAAGCACATAAACATGCATAATACATGCACACACACCTACTTTGAATGTCCATCTAATCACAGTCAAATCCTAACAGCAAGAAAACAAATGACAGTAAGTACTAGCAAAAACGTAGAGAAAGAGAAACCCTTATCCACTGTAGGTAGAAATATAATTGATAAAACCACTATAGAGGTCAATATGTAAAATACTAAAATCAGAACTATTGTACAACACAGTTATATCTCTTGTAGGTATGGAGTTGAAGGAATCTAAGCCAACTTATGCAGGAAATATACATCCCTTCATGTTTATTGCTGTGGTACTCACAATGGCTAAGAAACGGAACTAAGCCAGATGTCTATTACATCAGAATTTTAAAAATGCATTTATATACAATAGAATTTTGACAGCTATAAGCAAAAATTGTGTATTATTTCCAGGAAAACAAACCTGGAGATCATTATGTTAGATGAATTAAGCTAGACTCAGAAAGACAAATACCTGTTTTCTCTCATAAGAAGAACCTAGGAGGGAGAAGGATAAAAAGAGGACCAAGACAGGAAGGAAGAAGTCAAGGGAGGAGACTAAACCAAAGGTCACAGAATACATGGGACAGGAAAGTAAAAAAGAACCATTTGGACGGTAGAAATGGACTCATGGGTGTCGGGGAGCATCAGGACCGAAGAGGTCAGTGGGAAGAGATTAAGAACAAACCATAATTTATAAGTGTGAAAACACCATAATGAAACCCATAATAATGTATGCTTAATATTTTCAAAATGAGAAAAATTGATGTGCTTGGTGCCACTTTAACTAGGGATGTACTTGTAATGAACCCGTCCCTGTTTTCAACTTGATTTGATTAAGGAAAACTAAGCTAAGGCGTTAAGGAGTGGATCTTTGGGTGTGTCTGTGGACTTTTTACACAGATGGTTAACTGAGGTGGGAAGATAAGACACAGATGCTCTTGTGCATGCTTGCACACACAATAAATAGGTACATAACTTTATTTTAAAAGAGAAAGCAAGGCAAGTGTTCATGAATGGTAAGGTTTGGTACTGTCAATAATGTTATGGTGGCAACGCAATGCAAAGCAGTACAGAAGTATATTCATTGGGCATGGCAGCACGGGCTGCCAGTTCCTAGTCATGCTGGGGTACATAGCAAGACAGTTACCTCAGGGCTGTAGAGAGGAAAGAAGAGGTTTACCTCAGTGGGAGAGTGCTCCAGGCCCTGACTTTTATCCCACTCTGCAGCACTGTAATATAGACACCCAAGTCCTAAAGGTGCTTCTGTTGTTGTTTACAAAAATGAACAGAGTTATCCTCTGAGATCTCCAGATAGCTGTGGGCCAAGGGTTCACGCTACCTGTTTTCATTGCTTACAGTATAGGGAAGGAGAGAAAGCTCTTAGTGAAGTCCTGTGTGAATATGTGCTGTTGACATGAATGCCACCTCAGACCCATGGGGACATGGTAAAGCCTCCTGCTACCTTACAAACTCACAGGGAAATGGCAAAGCCTTCTTTTGGTCCGTATGTGGATGTTGATAATGTGTGCAGAAAGTGCCTACCATAGTTCTCTGTGGGATACTTTAGATCTAAAAACTGTGCCCCTACAGATATTGTTTCTACTGAGATTAGCTAAGCCCACATCCTTGTTTAGCTGTATATAATAGCTCTGCCTTCTGTTTATCTGTATGTAATAACCCTATTGCTTTGTTCAGCTGTATACAATACTCTCTGTTCTCCAGTATATAATAAACATAAGGAACTCCAGGGAGCTGCAGTTTCTCCACCAGAGAGACCAGTCCACCTGAACCCACTGTCTCTAGCCAGAGCGAGTCCCTGGAGCTCTGCAGGATTCCACAAAGTGACACCCAAACAGGGACAGGAACACAGACATTGACGTCTGTTAGATGAGGGAACCTCTGAGAGAAGGGAAGTAATAAGAATAAAGAGCAGTACTGGAAGAAAGGGGAGTATAATCCTGAGCAAGAGAGAGAGAAAGCTGATAGATGTTCTGTGGTGTTGCCTTGGCAAGGCTTGGAGAATATGGGAAGCACAGCAAAGGCATTGCAGTTTGTTGGTTCTTGGGCTGTGTTCCAGAGGCCTCTTCTTGCTTTGCAGGAAAAGGACAGTGAATTCAACCACTTTGGGGAAGAGGGGGTACACAGCAGAGTTCCCTATCCCAACCCAGTGTGTTCCCATTTTTGCCTTCATTTTAACTATTCTATGGTTATATTTGGCAAAAAACAAAAACAAAAGAACCAAGCAGCTCTGGGCAGTGACTGGCAGGCGTGGGGGAAGGGAAGACTAGGCAATGTCTGCTTGGCATGTGCCATCAACCCTGATTTATAAATGCCTAGTCCAGCACAGCTCCAGAACAAACCTGTCTAAGGCAGGAAGAAATAACAGAGAACTGATTTCCCCTGAAAACCAACAGAGTCATTAGTATAAACAGGTATTAGAGGATGTGACATGCTGCTGAATGAAAAAGCATGGGCCCAGAAGATTTCTCCCTAACCAGGCACTTAAAACTTTTTTAAAGTTAATGTTGTTGTTGTTGTTGTTGTTGTTATTATTATTATTATTATTATTATTTGTTTTTTGAGACAGGGTTTCTCTGTATAGCCCAGGTTGTCCTGTAACCCACTCTGTAGACCAGGCTGGCCTTGAACTCAGAAATCCGCCTGCCTCTGCCTCCCAAGTGCTGGGATTAAAGGCGTGCACCACCACTCCCTGGCCACTTAAAACTTTAAAGCATTGAAAACAAACAGACAAATAAAGAATAAACTGTTTGGCTCGCAGCCTCTACCCTCCACGGGCACATTTGGCTGCCTTCTCTGTTTATACTAAGGACTTCCTAGGTTTTCAGGGCCATTTCAATAACCACACAGAATTCCAGTGGGAATTAACTTTTCTGTCTGTCATTTCTTCACTTCATCCCTGCCCCAGACACATACATCTCTGAAGCTGTGCTGGTCAAGGCTTCAGATGTGCACATGCCTTTGCCTAAGAGTCTAATGCAAGAGGATTGCAAGTCAAGACCAGCTTGGGCTACAAAGTGAAACTCTACCTAAGAAGATTAAAAAGTTACTATAGACTGTCAATAATCAAAACGATGATATTCCCACAGTTATGGACTGACATATAAAGTACAGAGTAAAATTGAGAGTGAAGACATCTATGGCCAATTGATCATAGACATGCAGGCCAATTGGAAAGTAATTGTTACTAATAATTGAAAATAAATATTACTGAGAATACTGGATATCTACTTGCAAAAGAATTGACTTATACTAAAGATATTAAAAGCAAAAATTAGATCTTTGCTCTGATGCACTGCCGGGGAGAGGGTGGCTTGCAGAAGTGACACAGCTGCTGGGACAGACTCCGTATCTGGCTCCAGACATCCCGCACCTTTCCTGCCAGAGGAGAGCTGGTAAGAGAGCCATCTTTGCTCTGGTGCGTGGCCAAGGAGAGGGCGGCCTGCAGAAGCGACACAGCTTCTGGGAAAGAGCCCTTTTCTGGCTCCAGTCATCTGGAACCTTTCCTGCCTGAGGAGGGGTGTCTGCCCTGGAGGAGTCTCAAGGCCTGAGCTGGCAGGAGAGCCATCTTTGCTCCGGTTCGCCTAGGCTCCAGTCTGCACTAGCGAGAGTGTGGACCACAGAAGCTACACAGCTTTGAGACAGACAGAAGCAACCTAACTTCTGGGACAGACCCTGTTTCAGGCTCTAGAAATTTGGGCACCTTCCTTGCCAGAGGAAAGGTGGCCACCTGTGAGGGCTCTGTCTGCCAGAGCAGGTGA
>NC_034606.1:2373054-2379189 GCF_900095145.1 Mus pahari | reverse complement strand
TCTTGGGCAAATGGATGTATCTGGAGGATATCATCCTTAGTGAGGTAACCCAATCACAAAAGAAGTCACTAGATATGCACTCACTGATAAGTGGGTATTAGCCCAGAGACTTAGAATACCCAAGATACATTTTGCAAAACACAACAAAACCAAGAAGGAAGACCAAAGTGTGGATACTTCATTCCTCCTTAGAATAAGGAACAAAATACCCATGAAAAGATATAAGTACAGAGACAAAATTTAGAGCTAAGATGAAAGGATGAGCTATCCAGAGACTACCCCATCCATCCCATCATCAGCCACTAAACCCAGATACTAATGCACATGCCATCAAGATTTTACTGAAGGGACCCTGATATAGCGGCCTCTTGTGAGGCTATGCCAATGCCTGGCAAACACCGAAGTAGATGCTCACAGTCAGTTATTGGATGGAGCACAGGGCCCCCAATGGAGGAGCTAGAGAANTTACCCAATGAGCTGAAGGGGTATGCAACCCTGTAGGAGGAACAACAATATGAACTAACCAGCACCCCTAGAGGTTGTGTCTCTAGCTGCATATGTAGCAGAAGATGGCCCAGTTGGCCATCATTGGGAAGAGAGGCCCCTTGGTTTTGCAAACTTTATATGACCCAGCACAGGGGAAGGCCAGGGCCAAGAAGTTGGAGTGGGTGGGTAGGGGAGCAGGGGCGGGGGGAGCATATGGGGAACTTTCAGGATAGCATTTGAAATGTAAATAAAGAAAATATCAAATAAAAAAAAAGAAAAGAGAAGCAAAAATTAGTTCAAAATTAATCAAAGACTTCAATTCGTGAACTAGCCTATAAAGATCTTAGAATCAACAGAAGCCCTTCTTCAAAGTAAGCTGATAAGAACTTGTAACCACAGAATCTGCTGATTTATATTGTCCTTTGTTGATATACTATTTTTTCTACATAGAAGAACAAGATTTCCATGTATTTTGAAAACCTATAACATAGTGCTTTCTTAATCTCCTGATGTTAGAATTTTTTCAGGATATCTTATTGTTTCCTAAATGGTGCTGATTTTGCTGAAACAAAACCTTTTCTAAGTTTAGCACCCATGAAAAGTATGTAATACATTAATATCATAAAGTATATGTGGCAAAAGCCCTAAACTTAGGGACCCCATTGTTTTGGTCAAGCTGCCAAGCTGCTTTCTGGGTGTTTGCCTTTATACCGTGGGTTGTGCTGCATCGGGCTTTGGTTAGGAATGCTGCTTTCTTCATTGGGTAGTGTATAAAGCAGAGACTCCTGACCAGCCAAAGTGTGGGCTCTGGATGACTTGTCTGCATCAACCACCCTAACATGTCGCTCAGAGAACATCTATGAGAAGTGCAAAATCCAGGCTGGGAGAGAGGGGGAGGGATGCAGTGGAGGGGGAAGCTGTGAATCCTGACTGCTGGATGTGACATAGCTGTTGTATACATCAACTCACAAGAATTGTGATTCCCTGCACAAGATCCAAGCAAGATCTGGTCGGTTCACGTTCTAGCATGGTTAGGGGTGGGGCCCTTGTATCCTCATCCTTGCCCGAGACTATTGGCAGTTGATGGCTGTCTAGGGAGGGAAAAGTCACTCTCCTTTGGGGGTGTAGCTACTAGTAGGTTGCCATACACCAGTTAAGGACAACACACAGGTGCATATGGACACCATGAATTGGACTTGGGGTTATTTTTAAAAAAGAAAAAAAAAGTTACAGTACAATAAAAAAAATCAGAGTAATTTTCTTCCATAGTTGATTTTCTTCCATAGTTATTATGTACTTATAGGCTTACCACAAATATTAGAATTTTTACAGGAAAAACTGTTCACCTGATGCCAGATTAGATTTGTTAATTTGTCCTACAGTAACAAGTAAGTTCTAGAAGTTACAGCAGCTGTTTCTTATAAATCTGGCCTGATGCCCACTGGTATATATTATATTAATATGTCTAATTTATTCTTCACTCTAAGAGAAATACCATCTTAAACAACCCTGAAGCTTCCTTTGCTCTGAACAGTCAAGCTCATACCAACACTATAGTGTGCAGGATACAATAACGTTTACCAGGTGATTTGTGTCTGCGCGTGCGTGTGCGCGTGTGCGTGTGTGTTTTATATGAAACTTGAGCACAAAATGCCTTAGTTGTATTTGAAATAGCCATATCCAATAAAATGAAATAACAAAGTAACAAAGGCTATGTGTCCACAATTACCTCATCATTACTAGAGTTGGATTCCTTTAATTCAGAAAAGTTGCTTTTGTTTTCTTTTTTGTTTTTCTGAGACAGGGTTTCTCTGTGTAGCCCTGGCTGTCCTGGAACTCACTTTGTAGACCAGGCTAGCAGAAAAGTTGCTTTTAATGTTAGTCTTTAAAACATTAGGCCAGATGAACTAATTTCAGATGGCTTATTTACCTGTTCATGGGTTTATATACCACCTGTTTTCGCTTTCTTGTACAGATGCAAAGTCAACCTCTGGGGCAAAATTCCACCTTTCTCTTTCTGCCACACAAGTGACACATAACATTACATTACCCAATAAATTTCAGTGTTTCCGCAAATGTGTAAGGTACAAAAAATGTATTCATTTGTGTGAGATATAAAAATGTACACTCACACTTCTGAAATCAACAGCCAGCCCTTTCACACTTGGGCCAAAGGCAAACAAACATAATGCTCACTGGCAGCTGGACAACATTCCAAGCTGCCACCACATCAATTAACTCAATGAGACTCCACTTTAGCTCACACAGCTAGCTGCCAAGACACCTAGCAATAAATTGTTAGGTTACAAGCTGAACAAGGTAGGGGTACCATATGGTACCTGGCTGCATAGAGTGGGATACTCCTGATGAACACTAGTAGCAGACTTTTCCACTTGCTTTTTATTATGTCTTATGATTTGAGAAAAATTAGTGCATGTGCTTGTTAAAAATGATTTTTGTCTGTCTCGTTGTAAAGAGTTAAGACAGTAACAACATAAAAAAAATAGCTTTGTCCTTAAGCTCCTTCCCAAATTTCCCCAAAGAAGCAGGCCACTTAGCAAGTGCTGGGAGCCCATTAAGAATAAATTATTGGTATTAAGTCAGTATGGAGAATAAAGAAACAACGAACGCAAATAAATTCCTGTTTCATTGGGGTCTCTGGAGACTTAGAAATGAATACAAACTACTTATACTTGAAAATCTTCTAGCCTAGGAACTAAGATTTGAGTCTGAGCCTGACTTCTGCCTCTCACTGCCTACACCACTTTGATCAAATCATTTGATTCCTCTTATTAGGTCATCAGGGTCATCTGAAAGAATCTAACAAGATGTATTCATAGTTCCCAAATGTGAATTTCACATCATGCACCCCAATTCCACTCCTCTCCCTGCCCCTCCATATCTGCTCTTGTAACCTCCCACACAAAGGAAAACAACAAACAAAAAAATCTGACTATAAAAAGCTTTACTGTGTTAGTGTGCCCCACAGTGTACCCTTTTGCCCAAACAACTTTACTTGCAAATGTTCATTGCAGTGAGTCACTGGTCTGGTTCAAGGCCTCTGGCTTCTGCTATATTGGAAATACTGGATCAACACTGGGGCTCCTCTTGCATATCCTGTTGCCCCGTGGCATGGAGATTCAGCAGCTTTGGTACCCTTCATGTGTTTCAGCAGATTATAGATGGGGTACATGTTGGAATGTGTCAACTCAATACGCTGGATCTGGGCCTGTACAGTAGGTGAGTTGGTTAGCCTGACAGCTCTCCCATGTGCACATGCCAGCTCAACCATTCCCATGCCACCAGCTCTACTGTGCTGCCCAGGTGAGCTGTAGGGCCCATTCTCCTGAGTGCTTTCATTGGTGAGGGGCAGGGCCAGCTCTGCACAGCGCCCAGACACCAACATAGCCCCAGGTAGTGGCCCAGATCAGAGATATCTGCATGGCATTTGATGCTAACAGACCCCTCTCTGCTGCAGGGCCATGGACTCAGATATAACCCTTGGTGGCAGCACAGCCAGGACCTCACCATGGTCTCAGGTGGAATTGCCAGCTACTCACATCAGGTGGTTCCTCACTACCCTGAAATCTTCAGTTCCATCTCTCTTCATGGTGCACATTCTGCTTCTCCTTCTCTTCCATCTTTCCGCCACTTGCTTGGTCATCTTAGTGATGCCCAGAGCTTCTGGGTATCTTCCAAGTGGCTCTAGGAGAGGATCATATTGGGTGTGCTCTGCCAGCCCACCTGGTGCCAAGTGGCTACCTCCCAAATCTTAATGTGATTATCTATTTAAGGAACGTAACATGCAGATTCTTCTATTCCCTCTTAGAGTCTTAAATTGATTTAGCTTTGAGGTGAAGCCAATAGTGTATTTGTAATAAGTAAGAAACTCTTTGGCAGACATGACTGCACTCGGAGACGTTTCAGATTGCATAAGAACTAAGAAACCCTTACCTCTGACTATCATTTTACGCACTACACCATTACTTTCAAAACTTGTGTCATATTTGAACATAGTATAACTGGGAGATAGTTTTGACACAAGCCATAGTATACATGCAAAAAAGGAAGACATTCTGTGCTGAGAGAATTTTCACTGTGAGGAGCTAAATAGTATCTACCTCCTCATCCTAAGGTCTCAATGACACACTCAAGTTCTATGAGTCAACTAAAGTTCACCCTATGGACCAATAAGATTGTTAGACCCACAGAAGCACTGTGAAGAAATTTACAGAAAGGAGTGGCCTGAAGTCAATCACATGAGAAGATCTGCCCCCAGTATGGATGCTGGCTTCCCCATACCTGTGCAGATCAAGCCCCCTTCCCTTAGTTTTTCTCAGCATGTATGTTATACCCCGACCCTGAAACCTCAACTCCTCATACAATTAAGCAGAACTACATAGAACTGGTTGGAAGAGGTGGCTAGATGCTCTATGGAGTGCCCAGGACTTTTCCCATCCTTCTGTATTAATCGTCTCCCAGCCCAGCTGTGATGGTCTTTTGCAGCTTAACTGAAGATGGTAGTGGTTTGGTTTGAAAGACAGTGCTATACAGCAGTATGACTCTACAAGTTCATGTACTTGTCACATGGGAGACACAAAGTGATGATGGCTTTCCTGAAAGATACTACATGAATGTATATGAAGACTTTAAATTCAGATTAAAAACAAACAAAACCTACTATCATACTGTACAGGAATTTTAATCCAGCAATGTGGCTATTCTTGCAAGGGATCACATCCTAAGACCTTCTGGGTCTGTGTGATCCAGCTGGAATTCCAACAGGCCACAGACCTTTAATTGTTCTGTCTGGAATACAGACATGCTTTTACTACAGACCTTTAATCCCAAACGATGAAGTTAAAGCTAGTTTGTAGAAGGAAGCAGCCATGTTTGAAAATGATGTCTAATTGAAGGGTAGACAAAGTGATGGATCAGAGAAAGATTTAACAGAATGAGTCAGAGATAGGAAATGCCCAACTCTGATGAGAAAGTACAGGAAGCTGTGGCTACCTAAGAGCAGTGCAGAGAGAGGGCCGTTCAGTCAATTGACTGCAGTAGAGTCAAGTTCCTGTGAGTTCCTACACTTCAGTGCAGGTCAACAGAGGATGCTGAAGCCAGGGAATGAAGAGGAGACACAAATTGCCAGAGTTAGTTTGAAGCCAAGCAGGATGCCAAGTAGTTATTGTTTGGCAGAGCCTTGCATTGGGAAAGGAAACTATTAGTTGGTCCACATAAAGTGCTATGCAATACAAATTCTGTTCTATCATCTCACACACATAACTTTTTGAAGCCTCAAAAACAGAATTCATGTTTTCACTCCTTAAAGCTATGAAATACTTGATCCACTTAGACTTGAGCTTTGTACAAGGAGATAAGAATGAATCAATTCCCATTCTTCTACATGATAACCACCAGTTGTGCCAGCACCATTTGTTGAAAATGCTGTCTTTTTTCCACTGGATGGCTTTAGCTACCTTGTCAAAGATCAAGTGACCAAGGTGTGTGGGTTCATTTCTGGGTCTGCAATTCTATTCCATTGATCTACCTGTCTGTCGCTGTGTCGCTACCGTCTCCAACCAGCAGAAAAGAAGCGACAAAACCGATGTCCTTCTCAAAGCAGTTTATTCAGGAACATAACTATGTGCA
>NC_034606.1:2351720-2371034 GCF_900095145.1 Mus pahari | reverse complement strand
ATAGGCCAGCAAGATTTTGCTGAAAGGACCCTGATATAGCTGTCTCTTGTGAGGCTATGCCAGTGCCTGGCAAATACAGAAGTGGATGCTCACAGTCAGCTATTGGATGGAACACAGGGCCCCTAATGTAAGAGCTAGAGAAAGTACCCAAGGAGCTAAAGGGGTCTGCAACCCTATAGGAGGATCAACCCTATAGGAGCACCCCCAGATCTGTTGTCTCTAGTTGCATATGTAGCAGAGGATGGCCTAGTCATCCATCAATGGGAGGAGAGGCCCTTGGTATTGCAAAGATCATATGCCCCAGTACAGGGGAATGCCAGGGCCAGGAAGTGGGAGTGGGTGGGTTGGAGAGCAGGGCAGGGGGTGTATATGAAACTTCCAGGGTGGCATTTGAAATGTAAATGAAGAAAATATCTAATAAAAAAATGAAAAAAAAAAGCTATGAAATCGCCTTTCTCCTTCACCCCTGGAAGATGTAGGAGAGCAGTACACAGCTCAGTACTGGCCAGCCAGCTCCCAAGTGTGCTGAACCTCCTCCATAGAACCAGTTCCTAACTTTACCTGTGGGGCAAGTGGACTGTGCCACCAGACAGAAGAACTGTAAGGTTGAAACATGTTCAAAAACCCTGATAAATCTCATAACTGAGAACAGCAGGTGTTGGAACCAGACCCTGGCCAGACTTATGACTATGACACATCACTAAAATGACCATGACAATCAGTCACATAGCATAAAAACCTGGAGTTCTCCATGCTAATGAGGTGTCTAGGTAGGCCTGAGTGTTCAGCCAATGAGCTCCCTTCCTGGGCATCTTTTCCTGCAAAAGGCATTTACTTCCTTCTTCATCCTGAGTAAGACGTGAGCGTTCCCATCTGCCATGAGTTTGGACGAACAAGGACCATCTCCTTAATCAGTGACTGGAGGGGGGGGGCTTCGTAGTAAAAAATCCTGCCTAAATCTCTCAGAGAAGGCCTTCTCTTTTTCAACCCCTCTGTACTCTCGGTCCTCACTGGGAAACAAACTGGACTCTGGAATCCAAGTGCCTGCCATCACCTTCCTGATGGTGCATACCTGAAGCTAAGATTCTCAGACCACCGTTCTCAACTCCTTTGGGTCCCCAGTGGCATCTGGGAACACAGGAGATTGAGAACCACAGCATCCTTCCCAGACCCTGCTGTTTCTCACCCGGGGAAACACCGGCTGGGACTCCCTGTCTTGGACCCCCATCCCTAAGTGGCCTGCCCGCAGCCCTTCTGTATCCCAGCAGCACCCAGCAGCACCACAGACTGACGTTTACCTAAAGTGCTAAGTGTATAAATGTAAGTGTAAAGCTCAGAGTGTAAGTGAGCTTGGCTAGGGGCTACCTTTAATCTTTGTGTTCTCCTCAGATGCTCTCAGATGCTCAGAGATTAGGCTCTCAGGAGATGCTCACTAAAGGAGGGTTAATTATATCCTGGAACCAATAATAAATTTTAATTCTACAGCTCTTGCGCTCAAGTTTTCAGAAGCCTAGGTAGAAGTCAGCAGGGTGATCATTTTAAAAAGGGAGAGAAAAAGAAAGAAGAAAAGAATTCCAGTATTTTGAAACCAACAAGTCCCCCAACCTGCGTTTCTAGCAGCCCAGGTAGGTCTCTGCTGAGTGTCACAGCCTGTGCAGGCCTTCTCACCCCCTGCAGGTGGTGCTGATACACAGGTTGTCTGACTGCATCTTTAAAGATAGTTATCTCAGCTAGTAAAGCTGGTCTCGGTATTTGGTCTAAAGCTGTTGTGATGATCTAAATTACTACTTCTCTTCACCCTAGTTATTGAGTCACAAAGAAAAACAAATACAGAAAAGGATGAGTCAGCTGGAGGTATCAGAGAGATTATCTGACATCTGATGCTAAATCTATCAGGCCCAGCAATGAAGATGCAGCTGTAGAGGAAAGATATTTTGTTCAGTGTGTGTGTGTGTGTGTGTGTGTGTGTGTGTGTGTGTGTGTGTGTGTGTGTGTTTTAAAACTGTCCTGTAATATCTCCTGCCCACTTTCCCAAACCTGCAGAATTAGCTAGGCCTGATGGCACACAACCATTAATCCCAGCACTCAGGAGGCAGAGGCAGAGGCAGAGGCTGAGGCAGGCAGATCTCTGTGAGTTTGAGGTTTAAGGTTAGCCTGGTCTACTTAGTAAGTTCCTATCTCACCTCTACCCCACACCCAAAACAAAACAAAACAAAACCCCTCCCAGATTAACCCCAGAGCTGTCTCTCACTCTCTGTGCTCAGGTGTCACTGAGTATTGGTAGTTGGGACTTCATTTAAAGATCTCTTGCTCCACCCACCAATGGGCCGCCTCATCCAGCTGCCATCATTAGTAGCTCTGTCCTCCATGGTCTTCCAGATGAGTTCACTCAATGCGAATGTATTATAGTGGGATCTCCCATTCGGCTGAGGGCTCCAATAAGCAGAAGGTTTGCCTTTCTCATCCTCTGTCACTAATGCTCCTCTTGCTCCTTGGAACATGTGAACACTACATAAATTGAATGAATAAAGCAATCTATAAGAGAATTGCTAACTCTATAATTTTATAATAGCCTGGGACTAATGATTAATTTTAATTTTTGTTTCTGCCACAAAGGTTTCAAAGTGACCCAAGCAGATGTCAGTGAAGATGTCCACAAGTAAGATGCTGATGGCGCTAAACTGACAAAGCAGTCCTGCAGCTAGAAACATCTCTTCCACATGGAACCATGGAAATCTTTTTCAGCTACGAGTACTTGCTCCCCTCCCCCAACTCCTCTGCCACTTTTGAATTCTGTGTGGCATCCTTAACTTTTATCACCACGATGTTTCTGGCACTAAGATCCTATTTGTCTTCTCACTCTTGCGAGTGTACAAAGTTGTTGCTCAGATGCTGGGCTGGGTATCTTGTGATAGTATAATAATACAAATAGGAGAGTCTAGCTATCTTCTATTTAAAATATTAAAAATGCAAGATGTAAAACTAATAAGAGAGCCTTGAAGGCAAAGGTGCTTGCTGCCAAGTCTAACAACCTAAGTTTATGTGCAGTCCCCAGAAGCCACAAGGTGAAGAAGGTAAGAACTAACTTCCACAAGTTGTCCTCTGACCTTCATGTGTATGCAGTGGTACATGTGTGCATGTCTGCACATGTATACACATACACACGCACACAGACACTTCGATTAATAATAAATGAAGGAAAAGTAAAGCAAAATGTAAAGCCATACCATTCTCCCAACTAAATATTTTCGTTTGGGTGAGAGAATACAATTATATTTCATTAGAATATATTTTTATGCTAGTGTCCATTGTTGTTGGCCTTGCTGGGGATTGCATCCAGTACTGTGAGCATGCTAAGAATGTACCTTAGCATAGGGCTATATCCTTAGCCCCAAGTTAATGTGTATTTTATTTTATTTTGTTGGGTTTTTTTTACAGTAGAAATGAAAGGGAAATTTTTAATTTTAATAAATTTATATATCAGTATGAGGCATATATAAAACACTTATTATAAGATATACTGCACCTACTTGCAACAATCTATTAGCACAAACATAAAATTTATCAAATTTAAAGCAAAGAAACGTTTTTATGTGTCACAGGTATTATTTTCCAGAAAGAACGATTACTTGAGATAAGTACGTGTGATATAATTGTGTACTTTATTTTAAAGAAATGACTTATTTAAATCTTCATGGGTTTTTGTATCTAATAAGGTAAGTACAGGGGGGGAGGGGCAGAGAGATGGCTCAGTGGGTAAGAACACTGACTACTCTTCCAGAGGTTCTGAGTTCAGTTCCCAGTAATGGGATCTGGCAAACTCTTCTGGTGTGTCTGAAGACAGTGATAGTGTATTCATATACATATAGCAAATAAATCTTTTTTTTAAAAAGGAATGAATTTTTTTTAAAAAAGGTAAGTACAAATGGACAGAGGCCACATGAATACAAGCTCTATTGTCACCTCAGTAATAGAAAAGAATTATAAAGTGGTCTAGAGACCATAGGCAGCCACTGTTTATCTAAATCTTCTGCATCTTTTGCTTGCTCTTTGAGAGGCTGTGGCCACGGCAGCCAGAGTGGTCCTCCATCTTCCAATGTGTTTCTTGGTTTGTTTTATTAATGTTTGCATTTTTACATTTTGTATTTTATTGTATGTGCCTGGGTGTCGTGTTTTGGTGCATGTATGCCTGTTCTTGCTGTGTTTGTCTGGAGCCCAAGGTGGCCAGGAGAGAGCACTGGGTCTTTTGAACCAGGAACACAGATGGTTGGTTGGGAGGTCCTTCTGGGAAAGCAGTCGGTGCTCTAACCTGCTGAGCTCTCTCCAGCCCCAGACTGATGACACTTTATGGCATTCACATACTACAGAGCGTATGTCAAAAGGGACTTGACATTGTTAGGCTTACTAAGAATGATAATGAGCGACTGCTGATATTTCATAACTAAGCCTTTTGATGTAGTCACCAATTATACTCTTCCTAACCCGAAAGTGTGGGGGGAGGCTTCTTAAAGCTTCCGCCTGTCCAATTTTTAATAAGTCAATTGGATGCTAGACACATGGGTGTTTACTTCATTTCTTTTGCTTTCCATTAAATATACACATGTAACTATCTTGAGTGGCTGAAAAATTTATAATACATTGTTAGTTTCATAATGAATTTTTGATAAAAATATGCAAACATCTTCTATGTCATTGCATATTAATCATCTTACTAGTTTTGCAGTATCCCATCATATAAGACATAGTCTTGGACTGTTGAACTTATGTTTAACCCTACTGTGAGTCATTACAATTTTTCTAATTTTTCTATACTACCAACCATTCTTGGATTTTATTCCTTGCATATATATACTTCACATATATCTCTGACACTTTACAAATTCCATATAATAAATTGCTGGAAAATTATGAGGGCAGACTGTTTATATAAGGCAGCAAACATTTTAGTCCAAAAGGGTGACCATCTTTTGAAAACACTTCTGCTTCTTCATAGAAGAAAACCAAAATTATGATTTACAATAGCATGAGAAAACTCGAAAGGTGATGAGGTAGGTCCTGGTATCAGATAGATGTGGACTTAAAATGTAGTCCATGCCAACCATCGCTGTGACCTTTGACAACTTACATAACTGCTCTTTCCATAAATATTTTTGAAATCAGAAACAGAAAGCTAAAGAGCTTCTATACTCATTAATTTCCTGCCTTAAAGGCTGAAGCTCACACTTTGCTCACACTCACTCATGCACACTCTTACTTGTGCACACACACTTTGCTCAAACTCACTCATGCACATTCTTACTTGTGCACACACACTTACACTTTGCTCACACTCACTCAATCACAGTCTTATTTGTGCACATACACACTTTGCTCACACACACTCATGCACACTCTTACTTGTGCACATACTCACTCATGCATATGCTTCATCTTTCTCTCCTACCAAATAAAGAAAACAAGGTTGCAGCAAGCTAAGTACCACCATTCTGCATTCTGACACCTACCCTTTAGTGTTTGCTTTCACTTCTACAGACTGAGGTCCTAACAATCACCTTTTGGGGACTGAAGAGATGGCTCCGGGGTTAAGAGTACACACCACTCTTGCAAAGGGTCTGAGTTTGGGGTTCCAGCACCCATGTCAGACAGGTTGCAAGTGCCTATAACTCAAGCTCCAAGGAACCCACCTCCCCTCTGGCCTCATTGGGCACCTGCACTCACGTGTGCATGGGTATACACACACACACACACACACACACACACACACACACACACCTAATTTAAAATAAAAATAAACCTTTAAAAAAAAAGTAGCTCCTTTCTTTTAAAAGGCCCATGCCAGAAGTCCCAGCACTCAGGAGGTTGAGGCAGGAATGTCAGAAACTCAAGGCCAGCCTTGGCTATATAAGTAAGTTTGAGGTCAGAAACTGAAGGCCAGCCTCTTATACATAAGTGAGTTTGAGGCTGACCAGCTACACAACCCAGTCTCAGAAAGCAAAAACGAAATACATCGAGAATCTCTGGTTTTGAATTTCCCCAGCTGGACTGCAAAGACCTTGAGAAAACAGGTTGTCTTTTTCTCATGAAAAATGTTGGCTCTTGAGCCTCCCAATAGTGCCAAGAATGTCTCCAGACAGTTTTATTTGACCTTTTCACTTGAAAATCTAAATTGGACCTGCATGCTCATCACCAAAAATGTAATCTGACTGGAAGAAAAAGTTCATCAAATCTCAAACTAATAATGCTTGAGTCTGTTTCTGTTTACCCTGAAATGATGCATTCCTAATGTTTTTAATGACTAACTTAGTCTCAGATTGGTGGAGGCACTTCTCTGGGTGGTGAGAACTCAGCTTTCATTGGCTTCCATATGTAAAAGCTCTTAATCTTTAGCATGTACTACAGAGTGAACTCACCTTTGCACACGGAGTTTTTTTTTTTTTCCAAGAATTTAAGTGTCACAGAGAAAACTTTCAATAAACTTAATTGAGGGCAGTGATCTATGAAACTGAATTTTAAAAACCAGGCGAAGTAAAGAACAGATTGCCAAAGCTCACTTGATTTCCAATGTAGCATAGGCACCAAGTGGCTTAGCCCAAACTGTACTCTGATTGGCCTCAGTTGCCCAGGCTTTCTCCCCGACCAACCTGTCCATCAGCAGCAATGCCTTCTGCACAACTTGTCTTTTAACTTTCCTAATCTCCATCTTCCCAGGACTTGAAGTGATTGATGGTCATAACAGTGGCTAGTTAAAAATGTCTACACACAAACTTTATATGACCCAGCACAGGGGAATGCCAGGGCCAAGAAGTGGGAGTGGGTGGGTAGGGGAGCAGGGGCAGGAGGGTATAGGGAACTTTCAGGATAGCATTTGAAATGTAAATAAAGAAAATATCTAATAAAAAATAAATAAATGAGAAAAAGTCTACACACATTCTAGACAATTTCCCAACTCTAGTCAGTGACGCTGACCTTATCTACTCCTTACACTCCTCCTGTGATGATTCCTCCACCCTTAACTTCAATAAACAAATGGCAATGTAGTAAAGTTATCTGGTCGTATCTTTCTTTACAGTGGTGAAGTCCTTAGATAGTGACTAATATGGAAAAATTTTGGCTCTCAATTTTCTAAAAATGTTACATCTTAGAGATTTTCCTTAAAAAATATTTAAAGAATTGACTGGGGGGAATGGTTCATTTAGTAAAATTCTTGCCACACAAGCATGCAGACCTAAGTTTGGATCCCCAGCATCCATGTGAAATCCAGGTACAGCAGTGGTATTTATAATCCCCACTCTGGGGAGGTGGAGATAGGCAGACCCTTAGAAATCCTGCCAGACAGTCAAACCAATCAATAAGCAAGAGACGCTGACTCAAAACATAAGGTGGGAAACAGTGGAAGAGGGTGTTCAGGATTGACCTCTGAGCTCCACACGCACACATGAGCACACACACATATGCACTCATGCAAGTACACATACAATCTACACATGCATATACACACAAGTAATGAATAAAATAAATAATAGATAAAAAACTTACAATAGCTTTCCATTAATCTATACCCAAATTCCGTTTTCCATAGAAATTTATTTTTTATTAGATATTTTCTTTATTTCCATTTCAAATTTTATCCCCTTTCCTCATTTCACCTCCTAAAACCCCCTATCCTCTACCCATACCTCTGCTCACCAACCCATCCACTCCCATTTCCCTGTCCTGGCATTCCCCTACACTGGGGCCCTTCACAAGACCAAAGGCCTCCCTTCTCATTAATGTCCCACAAGGCCAATCTCTGCTACATATGTGGCTGGAGCCATGGATCCCTCCACGTGTATTCTTTGGTTGGTGGTTTAGTCCCTGGGAGCTCTGGGGGTACTGGTTGGTTCATGTTGTTTCTCCTATGGAGCTGCAAACTCCTTCAGCTCCTTGGTTCCTTTCTCTAGCTCCTCCTTTGGGGGCCCTGTGTTTAGTCCAATGGATGGCTGTGTGTATTCACCTCTGTATTTGTCAGGCACTGGCAGAGCCTCTCAGGAGACAGCTATATCAGGGTCCTGTCAGCAAAATCTTGTTGGCATCCACAATAGTGTCTGGGTTTGGTAACTGTGTATGGGATGGATCCCCAGGTGAGACAGTCACTAGATGGCCTTTCCTTCAGTTTCTGCTCCACACTTGGTCTCTGTATCTCCTCCCAGGGGTATTTTGTTCCCCCTTTTAAAGAAGATCGATGTATCCATACTGTGGTCTTCCTTCTTCTTGAGTTTCAAGTGGTCTGTGAATTGTATCTTGAATATTCTGAACTTCTTGGCTAATATCCAATTATCAGTGAGTGCATATCATGTGTGTTCTTTTGTGATTGAGTTACCTCACTCAGGATGATATTTTCTAGTTCCATCCATTTGCCTAAGAACTTCATGAATTCATCATTTTTAATAGCTGAGTAGTACTCCATTGTGTAAATGTACCACATTTTCTGCATCCATTCCTCTGTTGAAGGACAAGCTGGATTCTTTCCAGCTTCTGACTATTATAAATAATAGCCAGAACATAGTGAACATAGTGAACATAGTGGAGCATGTGTCCTTATTACATGTTAGAGCATCTTCTGGGTATATGCCCAGGAGAGGTATTGCTAGATCTTCTGGTANTACTATATCCAATTTTCTGAGGAACCACCAAACTGATTTCCAGAGTGGTTGTACCAGCTTGCAATCCCACCAGCAATGGAGGAGTGTTCCTCTTTCTCCACATCCTCACCAGCGTCTGCTGTCACCTGAGGTTTTGATCTTAGCCATTCTGACTGTGTGAGGTGGAATCTCAAGGTTGTTTTGATTTTCATTTCTCTGATGATTAAGGATGTTGAACATTTCTTTAGGTGCTTCTCAGCCATTCGATATTCCTCAGTTGAGAATTCTCTATTACCCCATTTTTAATAGGGTTATTTGGTTCTCTGGAGTCTAGCTTCTTGAGTTCTTTGTATATATTGGATATTAGCCCTTTATTGGATGTAGGGTTGGTAAAGATCTTTTTCCAATCTGTTGGTTGCCATTTTGTCCTATTGACAGTGTCTTTTGCCTTACAAAAGCTTTGCAATATTATGAGTTCCCATTTGTCAATTCTTGATCTTAGATCATAAACTATTGGTGTCCCAAATTCTTAATATATAAAACTACTATTGTCCTTTTTTTAAAAAGATTTATTTATTATATGTAAGTACACTGTAGCTGTCTTCAGACACTCCAGAAGAGGGCGTCAGATCTCATTATGGTTGTGAGCCACCATGTGGTTGCTGGGATTTGAACTCAGGACCTTCAGAAGAGTAGTCAGTGCTCTTAACCGCTGAGCCATCTCTCCAGCCCTACTATTGTCCTTTTATAGCAACATAATAGATTCTTGAGAACAATTATAGTATCTAGACATCTAGTTTTCTCAAAAACATTGAAAGCATTGCACTCTGAGGCCATGAAGACACTTCTCATGTGCAAGTTTGTGCTCCCTATTAAACGGATCTGTACTCTGTGCGCTCTGTTCATACGGATCTTCCTAATATGGCTCCTTCTTTCATTACACTCAGGTGCTCTGAGTCTCTGCTCTCCAATGCGGATCCTGCTAATCATGCCTATGTATTTGTTTGTTTGAGACAAAATCTTGTATAATGAGCTCATTATAACCTCTCATCCTCCTACCTCTAATTCCAAGTTATGAAGTTACAGGCATGAGCCACCTTGCCCAATTTATACAATCCTGGGGACTGAGGCCATGGTTTGGACACTCGGCAGGCACACTACTAACTGGACTACATCCCAAACCATGGATACCTACTTAAATGAAATATTAATTACTTTTTTCATCATTGACATATTAATAAAGATATATATTTATATAATCACAAAGTTTTATTGGATACCACTGTCTATATAAATCAAATATAGCATTACACACAATGTAATTATCAATCAATCATAAATACATGGTAGTAATATCTAAAGAAGTAGTTATTTCTCTTTTCTAATATGGTAATAAGATGATTTCACTATCCTCCTAACAATGTAGCTGAGAAATAACAGTATACACTCAACAACTTAGCAAAAACGCAATGGACACCTGCTGTGATTCACATAACTCACATAATAATTCTTCTCTCTTTTTACAGATTGGGACATATATGTGCACCACCTCAAAGTGTATGTGAACCTCCATATTGTGTTGACATACTTGCAACTCAAAAATTCTGGTGAACTTCTCCCAGTAAGACGTGGGAAATTAGCCAAATTCTGAGACTAGGTGAAGGAACAGATTCGCAATGATGTTTCCTTAAGTGAACTTGCATTCTGTTTTCTTTTCAAAAATCTCTTCAGAGGTCACCAAGTATAGAACTGAGGAAACTGCCCAGATGAAAGCAACATTTTCCTATTGTCATCTCTCCAAGTGTGTGGACATTTGAAGCATCCCAGCATCGCCTGGCACAGGCCCTTGAGCACAGGTAAGGAGCAGTGTCCCAGGATCAATTTGCTCCACTCCTCTCTGTTGCTAGTGTCCATTGCACAGCATACCTGCTACATATAGGTTATCCTTCCTAACAGCAGCTGAGAACTTACTGGTAATGCCAAAGGTTGTCCAAGGTAGGCAGCTCCACAATGAAACGGAGAATTTCCTTGACAGAATTCTCAGTGTGAAATGCTGTGCCTCATCCCCTCACTATGAAGGAACAAGTTAAAAGTTTAGATATTTGACTCTGCTACCTTTATCAATAAAGCCATCAGTAGTCCATGAGATGCTTGTATGCTTGGTACAGTTTTCTCCTGTCATCTAGATTCTTCACATGGACTTTAAAAACAAAAAACAAAAAACAGATATGAGAAAATATCGGTTCAAGAGATATTTCTTATACTTTCACAGAGCCAACTACAATTTGGCCTGTGCCTTCAAAGAGCTCATTCTAGTGGATTCTAGCCATAGAGAAAGAGATAAGTGCTGTGACAGAGTTTATGGGCGATCAGGGAGGACAAGGTCACAGTAAGGCTTCCTGGGGAAAAAGGGTATGTAAGCATGATCTGGAAAGATGAATAGTGATTAGTTAGGTAAGAAAAAGACAGGACAGAGCGAAGAACACAAGACAAGTCACAGAGGCATGAAAAGAGCCAGGAAAATGTGGGGTCACACACACACACACACACACACACACACACACACACACACAGCTAATGTGAGTCCCAGAGAGAAAGGCAGGAGCATCATTAGTTAGAGTTTCTTTGTAGAAGACAGGAAGCTAGAGAAAATTAAGGTACAGTAGTTTGTTCTGTTTACACACACACACACACACACACACACACACACACACACACACTACTTGGATCACTTGTTAGACTCTGTAAAACGATGCTGATATGGAAAGCAATGATTTGAAAAATGTAAGTTAGGTAAAGTGGTACCAACATACTTGGCTCCCTGGCTAAGTACTGAGGTAAAGTATAAAAGAGAAAGAGTCGCTCTGGGAAGAAACTAGCTTGGTTTTGCTTTTAAAAAAGTGATTTGTGTCTTCTAAATTAGTATGTTCAGGGTCCAGAGAGTCGATGGAGTCATTAGGAGCATATACTGTTTGTTGTTGCAAAGTGGGGCTAGAGAGACTGTTCAGTGGTTAGAGCGCTCTGCTCCTAGCACCAATGCGAGGCAGTTCACAAAATCTGGTAACTCCAGTTCCAAGGATCCAGCATCCTTTCTCTCCTTCTCAGCAGCAGTATACCCACACATCCCAGTGCAACTACATACATATGATTCAAATGTTTTAAAAATATATTGGTTTTAGCCAGGCGTGGTGGTGCATGCCTTTAATCCCAGCACTTGGGAGGCAGAGGCAAGCAGATTTCTGAGTTCAAGGCCAGCCTGGTCTACAAAGTGAGTTCCAGGACAGCCAGGGATATACCCAGCAGGCAAGTGCTATATACATCTTCATTTAGGGGGAATGTTGTGCTCAGAGGCATTTAAAAGTGATTTTAGTGATACAAAAATATGAGATATATATTGTAAGACTGATGATGGCTAGATTCAGTGCATAAAGAGACAAAAAAAATGTAATAAAGTATAGAAGCCTAAAAAACCAACCCCCAAATAAAACTGGAGTAGAAAGACATCCAGCAAAGATATGAAGAACTGGAGAAGAGAGAAGGGGACCCACAATATGCTCAGTACATAGCATAACGCATCAAGGATCTCAGAGGAGGGCAACAAAACTGCAGCCTGCTTTGAGAGCCAGGCTGGGGCTCTCCTGGGGCTGGCTGATCCCAGGGCCCTCAACCTTGTCAACGATGGACTTGGAATGCTTTCGACCCATGTGTAGGAGAGTGAATCTATGTGTGCTCAAGCCCTTTAGAGAAAATTAAAAACGCAATTCAACTCCTCATGCTCATGGGTAAAACCTAGTGTGTGACTTCCTTTTACTTGTGGGCCAACAAAAACTTTGGAGAAGAAACTCACACACAGTCAGGTTAACATGTTACCAAAAATATCACAAGAGGATTGTCTTGGTAGATAGACATACCAACCAGCAACTGTTGTTTCAAAGTGAGCTTTTAAATGTTTATTTCTTATTTTTATGTGCATGTATCTGTGTTAATTCTGTGCTCACACATTCAGGAGACCAGAAGATGGTGCCAGATGCTGGGTAACTGGAGTTAACAGTTGTGAGCCACCTTGTGGTTGCTGGAACACTAGCTGGGTCCTCTCAGGAGTCCTAGTCACCAGGCATGGTGGCGCGCATGCCTTTAATCCCAGCACTTGGGAGGCAGAGGCCGGTGGATTTCTGAGTTCAAAGCCAGCCTGGTCTACAGAGTGAGTTCCAGGACAGCCAGAGCTACACAGAGAAACCCTGTCTAGAAAAACCAAAGGGGGGTCGGCGGAAGAGTTGTAGTCACTTGTAACTGCTGAGTCACCTCCACAGTCAGAGTCACATTGTAAAGGAACTTTGTTTTTAAATCTGTCTGTCTGGTTTGGATGACAAATGAGTTTTTAATAGATGTCTTATTTCTTACTAACTCTTTAAGAATTTCATATGTACATTCAACATGTTTTGATCATGTTTCCTCCCTTTAAACTGCATACAACAGTTTTGATTCATTGAATAATTTCATTTTGGACCTTAACCACCTCTGTAACAAGGCCTTTTTGAAGGTAAGAACTGATAAGGAGACTCTCTACAAAATGAAACTACCAGATTTCAAGTAAAGATCTTTAAAACTAATGTTTAAATAGTTATAATTGAGAAATGAAATCAAAGAAACCTAAAAATGAAGAATTTTGATTTTTTTCCAAGTCCAAAGGAGTTTTATGTGATTTGATTTGTATCTGGGATGTTTTTGCTTTATTTTGATTTTAAAATCTCTATAAATTATAAGAAACTAGAGAAAAGTGGGTTTAGTTCCCTGTACTAAAAAAAAAAAAAGGTATAACCTAAATATTTTAGGAAATAAATCATTGTACATACAGAAATGAAAATACAATCAGCAAAATCCTGATAATGAATCTGAGCAAAACAAAAGCAAGTAGTGACCTGCCTCATGGAGTGCCAGCTCAAATTCACAAAAGGTCTTTATGCAGGGTGAGGAGCTGAGGAGTAGATGGTGGTTCTGGCCAAGGAGGTGATGCGATTATGCTGAAGGAGAAAGAAGAAGCAGATGAAAAGTAGATACTTGTGTAAAGAGTCAGCAAACAGGTAAAAGAAAACTATTTAACTCCAAATCAAGCCCCAGACTTCTAGGCCTCCAGTCTGCTAGAAGTCTTCTTGTTGTTTCCTGCAAATGAATGCCACAAAAATTCTGCCAGTCGGGAGATTTAAGGTATGTGGGGGTAGGTTGGTATTTACTTGACTTAAAAAAAAAAAGCAATAGATGTTCTTAAAATAAGATTGTGTGTTTTCTTGCCTCAGGATATTCTTGATAACGTGTACATCTTGAAATGCCTGTACACAGGCATTTTTGTGGCTTTTGTAGACTGTTTAACAAAGTGTCTTTCATACACACAATCTTTTGAAAACTGCTTAGTTACTCTGCCTTCCAAAGTGAAAAAATGACTGGCCAATAGAATGAAGGTTAAGTGGGCTAAATAGGAAGTCCAATAAGCTATGAAAAAATTAACAACAGTGTGCAGGAGCGGGAGGGCAGAATATTTTCTTATTCACGTAAGAACACAGCCAAAAACTTACTCTGTTGTAGTGCACATAGCACATGGTCAGTACTCGAAAAACAAAAATCGCAAATAATTGTCCATGCTTCTCCAAACACTTAGTGAAAGATTCCTGAAAAGAGAATTAAACAACAACAACAACAATGAGACTCATTAAATTACATGCATGCATTAGAAACACAAGTGTTCTACTGCAGGAAGAATCAAACTACTCAACAATTGCCATTTATATATTTTTCAGTTGCAAAAGCATGACATCATTAATATTTAAAATAAGGCTCTAATCATTGTTGTGGGTTCACTGTGTTAGTGAGAAAACAAAATATTTTGAAAACAATAAGAAAGAAGTCCTAACAGTATTATGTTTGTTTGTTTGTGTACTGGTAACAGGCTAAAATGTCCCCTTGTGCATATATTTTTTGTTACTTATAAAAATAAGGCAATGTAAATTTTACTTACATAATTATGGACAGTAAAATTTAGATAAAATGAAGTAATTCCAAAACAACTGTTATCACATAAACAGATAAACATCTTATTGTTACATGATTATTAGATAATCCAAATTATTATAACTCAATGTGGAATTAAAATATCCAGTACTATTAGATTGAGTAATTTCTTTAATTTTTAAATTTATTTTCAATTGTACATTACGTATGTGAATAATTGTATATATGAAGGTTATTAAACGGAAAATGGCATAAAAAATAAGGTAACAGATCAGACTGGGAGGGTAGTGTTCCTAGCTAAGAAAACTGAGCAAAATATGAAGCATTAAGAAAGAAATTTACAAAAATCTTATGTGTATGAGATTTTAAAATGTGAAATATAAGGTGATTGAAGTTTATAAATACATACACACATTTTAAACTATTAATAGCAGCCGACATCAGCACAGACGCATTTTGTGTTGGGGACTCTGGCACTGTTTCTTTTCACATAGATACAACTTTTGTGGGGGGTGAAAGTCTGGCAGAGTGGGGTCTAAGAAGAGAGTGGTGATAGGTCAAGAAGCTAGCGACTCAAGGAACTGGCGACTCCCTGTGCCTTCGCACAAATGAGCAAGCGATATGGCAGTTACGCTAAAGTTCACTTGAAGATTATAAAAACAGAAAAATAGTAAACATGACATTGTAAAACATTTAAGCTGTCCTATGAACAGGAATTAATGAGTTCTCAGGATAGCCATCTTTTTGTCCTGTTTTCTCAAAGGGGAAGTAATACAATGTTCCCAGAAAACAAGTTGTCACAATTAGTTTTATTCACCAAATTTTTCTTTCAGATTATCACTGCTGTCTCCTGACACACGTGTTTCTTTTCTCATTTAATTATCATACACGAAGACCTCACTAAATAATTTATCCTTGCGTTGTTCTTTCAAATGTTCAAGGAGCAGCCTTAGAATTATGTTGTATTGTCTTCTGCAGATTTGCTACAAAACAGACAAAACAAAAGCAAGTATTAGCCCCAGGGCAGCAATGCGGGAAAGACACGCTGAAGAAGATTAAAATCATTCACAAATACACAGAATTGCAAACTTAATTTTCTAAGTTCTAACCTAATTCACTACCAAAAGTAAAATAAAGATCAGAGTCTTGATGACCCCCTAAGTCTTTTAGCAAATGACTTAGCTTAAAAAGCTCAGCAGTGAGCATGTGATGAACTTCTATACTGTGTGAAGAACAGGAATTATTTGCATTCTATGAGAAGAAATAGAATAAAGGCAAAACCAAGAAGAATCATCGGGAACAGAAGGAATAGAAGCTTCCCTGATGAACTTAGAATCAGTTGAGGAGAAAATATGAATATTTACTATTGTTAAGATGGTATGCCATTATATAAAAGCACTTGTAAAAAAACGATCCCTGGTAAGACTCTCAACTCTCACAATACCAAAATGTAAATTTTGCTTATTTAAGGAAACAAAATAATTCAAATTTTTATTGAACTCAACTAATATTCAGCTAAGCAGAAAATGTCGTTACAAAGAAAACTATCAACAACTGACAAGCACACAGCCCTGTTTCCAGCAACAGTATTTGTCTTAACAGAATTGTATTAGAGTAGAATTTTATTAGGTGCCCAAATAGTCATGAAGTCCCTATAAAATACTATTACTATGTATTGTTGAGAAGTTTAAATTATTGGGTAGCTTGCAGTAAATTGAGCAAATACTTAAGAGAGGGAAGTTTGTATTATTAGAAGACAAAAAATATGATTTATACATGAATAGTATTTGGCCTTGAGTACTAACTGAAGAATGATGATAAGGGCTTTGTTAAGTACACAAGATGGGGTGCTCTTTAGGAACTTTGGTGCAAAGGGTAAAGTCAAGCACGACACACTCTCCATAGATAAGAGCCATCAGAGAAAGCTGCTGTCTGGCTGTGAGGAGTGTTTCTAGATGAAAATCTTAAAAGTCAGTGTTCATTTCGGTAGAAGTGGTGGCCTCTGAAACAGTCTGTCATTGCTTACAGGATACAAGCACTGACTGTGTGGAGGGCCAAACACTGTTCCATGGTTTGCGGCTGTGCTTTAAGTGTGTGATAATGTCCACATCTCCTATGCTTCAGCTTCAGCTACTAATTACCAATAAATTTCTTCTAATCTCCTTCAAAGGCCTCCCACAGCCTCTGTAGATAAACTTCAGTGACATCACACTGTCTCTAAAACTAAATTAAGGACAAGTCAAATGTCCCCACACATTGCGATGATACATACCAAGTGAGCACAGCCCTAGGAACTGGGGAGAGAAGATAAAGAATACACAGTGGTCACCCTTAGAAATGTTTGCCTTAGGCTTTTCAGATGGCGGACGGTGACCCTTCAGAGACTTAGGAATTAATTTAGTGAATAGAAAACCAACTGTTTTAAAGACTAACGTTACTTAGAACAGAATTTTAAAAGCCACGTGTATCACAGACAGCAAAGAAAGCATTGTTTCATGAAAGTTCTGTCTCAATTATCAGCATGTGTGTGTGCGCACACACACACACATATATACATATACATACATACACACACACACATATATACATATATATACATACACACACACACACACACAAACACACACATGCACATATATATATTGAACCACAATGTAAAATTTATTCCATATTGTGGGTCACATTCAAAAAGTTTCTTTGTTTGGGAAAGTCCCTACTAGAAATGTTCACACAATGGTTCATTCTGTAAAGACTGTCACAAACTGGTAACTTCAAACGTTCTATCTAAATTAACTGACAAGACAAAAATAAATACCCACAGAACAGGTAGTCAAGCACCAGCAACGTCCTGCTTGGGAAAATGTTATCTCCATTTAGATCTCCTTCATTAAAATGTTCACCAGTCAATCATGATGTTATGCAGTTGCAACAAAATACTTTTGGCATTAGTTAATACAACAGAGTGAAGTGACTCAGATACTGCTTGGACATGCTTGGTCCTCAAGAAGGGGACGTGCAATTAGGAACACTATATTCTGAGTTAATTTTTAAGGCAGAAAATTTTCATTCAGTAATGGTGAGCCACTTTCATATGAGTCAGGAGAGGTATGGTATCAAAATATTTATATTATAAAACACTATATAATATAGTCCTAGTGAGAAATTGAACACCAGTCATATCACACTTACAGGAACTGTTTCATTACAACTAGACATATCTGTGCTCCAGCTATACTTGCCTTAATTTTTTCAAGATAAATCTGAACATGAATTCAGAAAACAATTTTATTCAATATCTTGCATACAATAAATATTAAATGACCACTGTTGAATATATTGTTAACATTAATTTATTTTATATTTCACCTTATCAAAGTATCCACCTATTTTTAATATAGATAAAGGTATATAGTCTTTGGAAAATCTCAATAGATACAGCCTAAGTGTCTGTAATTAATAGATAATTAAAGTCACTGCGTGTTAATGGCAATCTTTGATCCTAACAGAGAGTCACAAACCTAAATCACAGAATAACAATAGAAGCTGGATCTGGGAAGTGTGCAGATATCCAGCACACCAAGCTATGTGGAAAACCCACTACCCTGTTGGCCTGGGGATTGCAAAAATCAAGACTTTCCTCAGCATCAAGACTTTCATACTTTTGAAAGTGGAAAATACAAGTGAAAACATACTTAGATACTCAGAAAGAATAAAGGTTTCACAAATTACTGCAGTAATTCAGCCCAGGTCTCATATTCTCTGAAGAGTTGGTCTTGGCTGATGCTCATTGAAATATCATCCCTTGGTAGTGGGGAGAGCCAGCACTAGAAGGTTCCATGAAACAGACATTTGTGCTGTGGCTCCATTACTAAGTAAATATTGGGAACACGACTGCCAGCTTCAGGTTATGCATAACTCATGTGCACTATGAGGAGGGTCACCAGGTGAATGACCTTCCAAAGACAGATCTAGGCTCCCAGCATTGTTGTCCCTGCCTGTCCACTCCTACTCCATAGTTTAGGTCAGGCTGTCCACTCCATGCAGAATCACTTGGAGATTTCTCACTTGCATGACTGTTCAGGACACTGTCTCTCTCTTTCCTCTTATTTTCTATCTCCTTTTCAGTGCCCCTGGTCTTTTCGGAATCACTTCTAGCCCCATGATGAATGAGCTTTCCTTGACTTTGATCTAGTCCTCACAGGACCATGTCTTGTATAACTATTTTCTGTCAGAAGAGTATT
This sequence comes from Mus pahari, assembly GCF_900095145.1. Classification (NCBI taxonomy): domain Eukaryota; kingdom Metazoa; phylum Chordata; class Mammalia; order Rodentia; family Muridae; genus Mus; species Mus pahari. The sequence continues at coordinate 2,352,169 of NC_034606.1, read as the reverse complement.
CCTACCTCATCTGCCCCTTCCCCACCCTTCTACCCCCCACTCCTCCCCACAGGACCAACTGAGTCCCTGTCCATCTCCCGGGACACCCAACAGAGACGTGGTGATTCAAGGACTAGCTATTTACCAAGTGCTGATTTTAGATACTTCTGTTACTGTATTAGTTGTTATTTGCAAATTTTATTGTTTAACTTTCTGTAGGTTATACATTTTACAATACCTGAAGTTCTTGAGATCTGATAATGTTTCTGTGGTAAACTTCTAAATTATTCCCTCAAATGGAATAGAAGCTATAAGTTTTCCACACCAGTACAGGTTGGGATTTCTGCCAAGTGGGTTAATTTTAAGTTAATGTTTTATTGGAAAACCCACTACCCTGTTGGCCTGGGGATTGCAAAAATCAAGACTTTCCTCAGCATCAAGACTTTCATACTTTTGAAAGTGGAAAATAC
>NC_034606.1:2350648-2351709 GCF_900095145.1 Mus pahari | reverse complement strand
AGTGAAAACATACTTAGATACTCAGAAAGAATAAAGGTTTCACAAATTACTATAGTAATTCAGCCCAGATTTCATATTCTCTGAAGAGTTGGTCTTGGCTGATGCTCATTGAAATATCATCCCTTGGTAGTGGGGAGAGCCAGCACTAGAAGGTTAGTCTAAAAGAAACAAGTTTTCAGGCATTTTGGATTTCAAAATTATATAGCAAGGACTACTTATCTAATAAATAACACAGACATACGGATGAGTATTTTTCTTACTAGACTACATATATCACAGCATCAGAGACATCTACTCCCCCTCCTTTTTCTTTCTTGTCTTCTCTGTTTTGTTTTGTTGAACAGTGTTTACATTCCTGGCTGTCCTGGAATGTAATATGTAGACCAGGCTGACCTCGAACTCACAAAGATCCCCCTATTTCTACCTCTGAGTGTTAGGATTAAAGGTGTGTGTCTCAATGCCCAGCTCTGGAAACGATCTACTCCAATTTTTCACACATCCCTCTAGAAAACTTCCTTACAGAACACTCAATAAAAACTCAACATTTATTTCAACAATTTTTTTATCAAATAAGTACTGTGCGTCAAAACGGAATATTTAAAATCTTGTACCCGACTTTGACAGCATTGTGGTTTCAGGAAGACCAAAGCAGAAAGCAAATGTTAAAACAAGTCTGTGGCTAAACACCAAAATCAGTGGATCAGACAATGAGGAGGTTTGCTGGAGAGGTGCTGAGCATGGCACTATGGTTCAGTGCACCAAGCCGGGGCTGTCAATAGCTCACAACTGTCAGGGGTTCAAGCAGTCATATTTTATACTGAAAATCATATAACCTTTGCATTAGATACATGCATTTTTAATTCTCAGACTATTTCATTGACACTAATTCTAGATATGGAGTTCATAGAGATGACTCTTCAAACCTAAAACTATAGGTTATAAAACTATGGTGAGCCGGGCGCGGTGGCGCACGCCTTTAATCCCAGCACTTGGGAGGCAGAGGCAGGTGGATTTCTGAGTTTGAGGCCAGCCTGGTCTACAAAGTGAGTTCCAGGACAGCC